>NW_025533463.1:1172500-1457500 GCF_020615455.1 Coregonus clupeaformis
CTGTGTCTTTCTCCATTTATACTGCAGTGCCATCGATCTACATCGACCTCAATTGAACATTTGTTAATATACAAAATACTGCCAGCCATTTCAAATCATGCTAATCAACTCTTTCTCAAACATTCTCACAGTCAACCTCTTCTCACTCAAAGCTGAAGAGGAAGGTTAGCTGTAAAGGAAGATAGGCGTGTTGTAGGGTTATAATACATACACTACCGGTCAAAGGTTTTTGAACACCTGCTCATTCAAGGGTTTTTCTTTATTTTTTTACTATTTTCTACATTGTAGAATAATAGTGAAGACATCAAAACTATGAAATAACACATATGGAATCATGTAGTAACCCAAAAAAGTGTTCAACAAATCACAATATATTTTATATTTGAGATTCTTTAAATAGCCACCCTTTGCCTTGATGACAAGGCCCCTGTAGCTCAGTTGGTAGAGCACGGCGCTTGTAACGCCAGGGTAGTGGGTTCGATCCCCGGGACCACCCATACGTAAAAATGTATGCGCACATGACTGTAAGTTGCTTTGGATAAAAGCGTCTGCTAAATGGCTTATTATTTCCTTCTTAATGCGTTTGAGCCAATCAGTTGTGTTGTGACAAGGTAGGGGGGGGGTATACAGAAGATAGCCCTATTTGGTAAAAGACCAAGTCCATATTATGGCAAGAACAGCTCAAATAAGCAAAGAGAAACAACAGCCCATCATTACTTTAAGACATGAAGGTCAGTCAATACGGAACATTTCAAGAACTTTGAAAGTTTCTTTAAGTGCATTCGCAAAAACCATCAAGCGCTATGATGAAACTGGCTCTCATGAGGACCGCCACAGGAATGGAAGACCCAGAGTTACCTCTGCTGCAGAGGATAAGTTCATTAGAGTAACCAGCCTCAGAAATTGCAGCCCAAATAAATAATTCACAGAGTTCAAGTAACAGACACATCTCAACATCAACTGTTCAGAGGAATCAGGCCTTCATGGTCGAATTGCTGCAAAGAAATCACTACTAAAGGACACCAACAAGAATAAGAGACTTGCTTGGGCCAAGAAACACGAGCAATGGACATTAGACCGGTGGAAATTTGTCCTTTGGTCTGGAGTCCAAATTTAAGATTTTTGGTTCCAACCACCGTGTCTTTGTGAGACGCGGTGTAGGTGAACGGATGTTCTCCGCATATATATTTCCCACCGTAAAGCATGGAGGAGGAGGTGTTATGGTGTGGGGGTGCTTTGCAGGTGACACTGTCAGTGATTTATTTAGAATTCAAGGCACACTTAACCAGCATGCCTACCACAGCATTCTGCAGCGATACGCCATCCCATCTGGTTTGGGCTTTGTGGGACTATCATTTGTTTTTCAACAGGACAATGACCCAACACACCTCCAGGCTGTGTAAGGGCTATTTTACCAAGAAGGAGAGTGATGGAGACACTACAGCACCACCTGAACCTATTTCAGATGCTACAGCACCACCTGAACCTATTTCAGACACTACAGCACCACCTGAACCTATTTCAGACACTACAGCACCACCTGAACCTATTTCAGACGCTACAGCACCACCTGAACCTATTTCATACGCCACAGCACCACCTGAACCTATTTCAGACACTACAGCACCACCTGAACCTATTTCAGACACCACAGCACCACCTGAACCTATTTCAGACACTACAGCACCACCTGAACCTATTTCAGACACCACAGCACCACCTGAACCTATTTCAGACACTACAGCACCACCTGAACCTATTTCAGACACCACAGCACCACCTGAACCTACTTCAGACACTAAACCTCATACCATTTTTTTATAATCTTCAATACATTAACTTAAAATGAGAGACATTACATAAATCTATGTGCATAAGTCCTATGTGCCCTGGTCAAAAGTAGTGCACTAAATAGGGAATAGCGTGCCATTTGGGACTGTTTCTTCATGGATCTAGTAATAGGAGCTGGAGGGTACATCTGTGACCCAGCCCGTCAAATCAGCTAGTAAGGGTCTGCTCAGGCTCAACCCCTGTCTGTTACTGGGGTCCGGTAGGCCATTGCTGGGGTCAGGCCACCAGGCCCAGCTGGGTACACTCAACTCCCTGGTTGCGTCTCAAATGGCACCCTACTCACAATATAGTGCACTACTTTTGACCAGGACCCTATTGAATAGGGTGCCATTTGGGACGCATTCATTGTTTTCAGAAGGACCCGCTGGGGCTGCAGGTACAGATCCTTCATCCAGCCTTTCCCTCTGACCTACTACTCTCTAGTGTTTTACTGCTGGTGATCAAACTTTAGTCCAGCTCATTTACTACCACACATTATTACACCATTTGATTAACTGTTCAGCAGTCTTATGGCTGTTCAGCAGTCTTATGGCTGTTCAGCAGTCTTATGGCTGTTCAGCAGTCTTATGGCTGTTCAGCAGTCTTATGGCTGTTCAGCAGTCTTATGGCTGTTCAGTAGTCTTATGGCTGTTCAGCAGCCTTATGGCTGTTCAGCAGTCTTATGGCTGTTCAGCAGTCTTATGGCTGTTCAGTAGTCTTATGGCTGTTCAGTAGCGTTTTGGTCCCAGACTTGGCGCTCCGGTATCGCTTACCGTGCGGTAGGAGAGAGAACAGACCATGACTTGGGTGGCTGGAGTCTTTGACAATTTATAGGACCTTCCTCTGACACTGCCTGGCATATACAGTGAGGGAAAAAAGTATTTGATCCCCTGCTGATTTTGTACGTTTGCCCACTGACAAAGAAATGATCAGTCTATAATTGTAATGGTAGGTTTATTTGAACAGTGAGAGACAGAATAACAACAAAAAAATCCAGAAAAACGCATGTAAAAAATGTTATAAATTGATTTGCATTTTAATGAGGGAAATAAGTATTTGACCCCTCTCAATCAGAAAGATTTCTGGCTCCCAGGTGTCTTTTATACAGGTAACGAGCTGAGATTAGGAGCACACTCTTAAAGGGAGTGCTCCTAATCTCAGCTTGTTACCTGTATAAAAGACACCAGTCCACAGAAGCAATCAATCAATCAGATTCCAATCTCTCCACCATGGCCAAGACCAAGGAGCTCTCCAAGGATGTCAGGGACAAGATTGTAGACCTACACAAGGCTGGAATGGGCTACAAGACCATCGCCAAGCAGCTTGGTGAGAAGGTGACAACAGTTGGTGCGATTATTCGCAAATGGAAGAAACACAAAAGAACTGTCAATCTCCCTCGGCCTGGGGCTCCATGCAAGATCTCACCTCGTGGAGTTGCAATGATCATGAGAACTGTGAGGAATCAGCCCAGAACTACACGGGAGGATCTTGTCAATGATCTCAAGGCAGCTGGGACCATAGTCACCAAGAAAACAATTGGTAACACACTACGCCGTGAAGAACTGAAATCCTGCAGCGCCCGCAAGGTCCCCCTGCTCAAGAAAGCACATATACATGCCCGTCTGAAGTTTGCCAATGAACATCGGAATGATTCAGAGGAGAACTGGGTGAAAGTGTTGTGGTCAGATGAGACCAAAATCGAGCTCTTTGGCATCAACTCATCTCGCCATGTTTGGTGGAGGAGGAATGCTGCCTATGACCCCAAGAACACCATCCCCACCGTCAAACATGGAGGTGGAAACATTATGCTTTGGGGGTGTTTTTCTGCTAAGGGGACAGGACAACTTCACTGCATCAAAGGGACGATGGATGGGGCCATGTACAGTCAAATCTTGGGTGAGAACCTCCTTCCCTCAGCCAGGGCATTGAAAATGGGTCGTGGATGGGTATTCCAGCATGACAATGACCCAAAACACACGGCCAATTCAACAAAGGAGTGGCTCAACAAGAAGCACATTAAGGTCCTGGAGTGGCCTAGTCAGTCTCCAGACCTTAATCCCATAGAAAATCTGTGGAGGGATCTGAAGGTTTGAGTTGCCAAACGTCAGCCTCGAAACCTTAATGACTTGGAGAAGATCTGCAAAGAGGAGTGGGACAAAATCCCTCCTGAGATGTGTGCAAACCTGGTGGCCAACTACAGGAAACATCTGACCTCTGTGATTGCCAACAAGGGTTTTGCCACCAAGTACTAAGTCATGTTTTGCAGAGGGGTCAAATACTTATTTCCCTCATTAAAATGCAAATCAATTTATAACATTTCTGACATGTGTTTTTCTGGATTTTTTTGTTGTTATTCTGTCTCTCACTGTTCAAATAAACCTACCATTAAAATCATAGACTGATCATTTCTTTGTCAGTGGGCAAACATACAAAATCAGCAGGGGATCAAATACTTTTTTCCCTCACTGTAGGTCCTGGATGACAGGGAGCTCAGCCCCAGTGATGTACTGGTCATATGCACTACCCTATGTAGTGCCTTGCAGTAGGATGCCGAGCAGTTGCCAAACCAAGCGGTGATGCAGCCAGTCAAGATGCTCTCAATGATGTACCTGCATATATTGTTTTGTTATTATTTATTTTAATTGTATTTTTACCCCTTTTTCTCCCCAATTTTGTGATATCCAATTGGTAGTCCCATCGCTGCAACTCCCGTACGGACTCGGGAGAGGCGAAGGTTGAGAGCCAATGCGTCCTCCGAAACATGACCCTGCCAAGCCACACTGCTTCTTGACACACGGCTCGCTTAACCCGGAAACCAGCCGCACTAGAATAACACAATTGTCACTGGCCTTGAAAGGTTTCACGACTCTGTTACACATGAAGCTGTGAATAAGCTATAGGCCTATAGGATGTGGTTCTAATGTACTGGATAACCTACTATAGGATGTGGTTCTAATGTACTGGATAACCTACTATAGGATGTGGTTCTAATGTACTGGATAACCTACTATAGGATGTGGTTCTAATGTACTAGATAACCTACTATAGGATGTGGTTCTAATGTACTAGATAACCTACTATAGGATGTGGTTCTAATGTACTGGATAACCTACTATAGGATGTGGTTCTAATGTACTGGATAACCTACTATAGGATGTGGTTCTAATGTACTGAATAACCTACTATAGGATGTGGTTCTAATGTACTGGATAACCTACTATAGGATGTGGTTCTAATGTACTGGATAACCTACTATAGGATGTGGTTCTAATGTACTGGATAACCTACTATAGGATGTGGTTCTAATGTACTGAATAACCTACTATAGGATGTGGTTCAAATGTACTGGATAACCTACTATAGGATGTGGTTCTAATGTACTGGATAACCTACTATAGGATGTGGTTCTAATGTACTGGATAACCTACTATAGGATGTGGTTCTAATGTACTGGATAACCTACTATAGGATGTGGTTCTGATGTACTGGATAACCTACTATATGATGTGGTTCTAATGTACTGGATAACCTACTATATGATGTGGTTCTAATGTACTGGATAACCTACTATAGGATGTGGTTCTAATGTACTGGATAACCTACTATAGGATGTGGTTCTAATGTACTGAATAACCTACTATAGGATGTGGTTCTAATGTACTGGATAACCTACTATAGGATGTGGTTCTAATGTACTGGATAACCTACTATAGGATGTGGTTCTAATGTACTGGATAACCTACTATAGGATGTGGTTCTAATGTACTGGATAACCTACTATAGGATGTGGTTCTAATGTACTGGATAACCTACTATATGATGTGGTTCTAATGTACTGGATAACCTACTATATGATGTGGTTCTAATGTACTGGATAACCTACTATAGGATGTGGTTCTAATGTACTAGATAACCTACTATAGGATGTGGCTCTAATGTACTGGATAACCTACAATAGGATGTGGTTCTAATGTACTGGATAACCTACTATAGGATGTGGTTCTAATGTACTGGATAACCTACTATAGGATGTGGCTCTAATGTACTGGATAACCTACTTTAGGATGTGGCTCTAATGTACTGGATAACCTACTATAGGATGTGGTTCTAATGTACTGGATAACCTACTATAGGATGTGGTTCTAATGTACTGGATAACCTACTATAGGATGTGGTTATAATGTACTGGATAACCTACTATAGGATGTGGCTCTAATGTACTGGATAACCTACTATAGGATGTGGTTCTAATGTACTGGATAACCTACTATAGGATGTGGTTCTAATGTACTGGATAACCTACTATAGGATGTGGTTATAATGTACTGGATAACCTACTATAGGATGTGGCTCTAATGTACTGGATAACCTACTATAGGATGTGGCTCTAATGTACTGGATAACCTACTTTAGGATGTGGCTCTAATGTACTGGATAACCTACTATAGGATGTGGTTCTAATGTACTGGATAACCTACTATAGGATGTGGTTCTAATGTACTGGATAACCTACTATAGGATGTGGTTCTAATGTACTGGATAACCTACTATAGGATGTGGTTCTAATGTACTAGATAACCTACTATAGGATGTGGATCTAATGTACTGGATAACCTACTATAGGATGTGGTTCTAATGTACTGGATAACCTACTATAGGATGTGGTTCTAATGTACTGGATAACCTACTTTAGGATGTGGCTCTAATGTACTGGATAACCTACTATAGGATGTGGCTCTAATGTACTGGATAACCTACTTTAGGATGTGGCTCTAATGTACTGGATAACCTACTATAGGATGTGGTTCTAATGTACTGGATAACCTACTATAGGATGTGGTTCTAATGTACTGGATAACCTACTATAGGATGTGGTTCTAATGTACTGGATAACCTACTATAGGATGTGGTTCTAATGTACTGGATAACCTACTATAGGATGTGGTTCTAATGTACTGGATAACCTACTATAGGATGTGGTTCTAATGTACTGGATAACCTACTATATGATGTGGTTCTAATGTACTGGATAACCTACTATATGATGTGGTTCTAATGTACTGGATAACCTACTATAGGATGTGGTTCTAATGTACTAGATAACCTACTATAGGATGTGTCTCTAATGTACTGGATAACCTACAATAGGATGTGGTTCTAATGTACTGGATAACCTACTATAGGATGTGGTTCTAATGTACTGGATAACCTACTATAGGATGTGGCTCTAATGTACTGGATAACCTACTTTAGGATGTGGCTCTAATGTACTGGATAACCTACTATAGGATGTGGTTCTAATGTACTGGATAACCTACTATAGGATGTGGTTCTATTGTACTGGATAACCTACTATAGGATGTGGTTATAATGTACTGGATAACCTACTATAGGATGTGGCTCTAATGTACTGGATAACCTACTATAGGATGTGGTTCTAATGTACTGGATAACCTACTATAGGATGTGGTTCTAATGTACTGGATAACCTACTATAGGATGTGGTTATAATGTACTGGATAACCTACTATAGGATGTGGCTCTAATGTACTGGATAACCTACTATAGGATGTGGCTCTAATGTACTGGATAACCTACTTTAGGATGTGGCTCTAATGTACTGGATAACCTACTATAGGATGTGGTTCTAATGTACTGGATAACCTACTATAGGATGTGGTTCTAATGTACTGGATAACCTACTATAGGATGTGGTTATAATGTACTGGATAACCTACTATAGGATGTGGTTCTAATGTACTGGATAACCTACTTTAGGATGTGGTTCTAATGTACTAGATAACCTACTATATGATGTGGTTCTAATGTACTAGATAACCTACTATAGGATGTGGTTCTAATGTACTGGATAACCTACTATAGGATGTGGTTCTAATGTACTAGATAACCTACTATAGGATTTGGTTCTAATGTACTGGATAACCTACTATAGGATGTGGCTCTAATGTACTGGATAACCTACTATAGGATGTGGTTCTAATGTACTGGATAACCTACTATAGGATTTGGTTCTAATGTACTGGATAACCTACTATAGGATGTGGCTCTAATGTACTGGATAACCTACTATAGGATGTGGCTCTAATGTACTGGATAACCTAGGAGTGGTTCTAATGTACTGGATAACCTACTTTAGGATGTGGTTCTAATGTACTGGATAACCTACTATAGGATGTGGTTCTAATGTACTGGATAACCTACTATAGGATGTGGCTCTAATGTACTGGATAACCTACTATAGGATGTGGTTCTAATGTACTGGATAACCTACTATAGGATTTGGTTCTAATGTACTGGATAACCTACTATAGGATGTGGCTCTAATGTACTGGATAACCTACTATATGATGTGGTTCTAATGTACTGGATAACCTACTATAGGATGTGGTTCTAATGTACTAGATAACCTACTATAGGATGTGGCTCTAATGTACTGGATAACCTACAATAGGATGTGGTTCTAATGTACTGGATAACCTACTATAGGATGTGGTTCTAATGTACTGGATAACCTACTATAGGATGTGGCTCTAATGTACTGGATAACCTACTATAGGATGTGGCTCTAATGTACTGGATAACCTACTATAGGATGTGGTTCTAATGTACTGGATAACCTACTATAGGATGTGGTTCTAATGTACTGGATAACCTACTATATGATGTGGTTATAATGTACTGGATAACCTACTATAGGATGTGGCTCTAATGTACTGGATAACCTACTATAGGATGTGGTTCTAATGTACTGGATAACCTACTATAGGATGTGGTTCTAATGTACTGGATAACCTACTATAGGATGTGGTTATAATGTACTGGATAACCTACTATAGGATGTGGCTCTAATGTACTGGATAACCTACTATAGGATGTGGCTCTAATGTACTGGATAACCTACTTTAGGATGTGGCTCTAATGTACTGGATAACCTACTATAGGATGTGGTTCTAATGTACTGGATAACCTACTATAGGATGTGGTTCTAATGTACTGGATAACCTACTATAGGATGTGGTTCTAATGTACTGGATAACCTACTTTAGGATGTGGTTCTAATGTACTAGATAACCTACTATATGATGTGGTTCTAATGTACTAGATAACCTACTATAGGATGTGGTTCTAATGTACTGGATAACCTACTATAGGATGTGGTTCTAATGTACTAGATAACCTACTATAGGATTTGGTTCTAATGTACTGGATAACCTACTATAGGATGTGGCTCTAATGTACTGGATAACCTACTATAGGATGTGGTTCTAATGTACTGGATAACCTACTATAGGATTTGGTTCTAATGTACTGGATAACCTACTATAGGATGTGGCTCTAATGTACTGGATAACCTACTATAGGATGTGGCTCTAATGTACTGGATAACCTACTATAGGATGTGGCTCTAATGTACTGGATAACCTACTATAGGATGTGGCTCTAATGTACTGGATAACCTACTTTAGGATGTGGTTCTAATGTACTGGATAACCTACTATAGGATGTGGCTCTAATGTACTGGATAACCTACTTTAGGATGTGGTTCTAATGTACTGGATAACCTACTATAGGATGTGGTTCTAATGTACTGGATAACCTACTATAGGATGTGGTTCTAATGTACTGGATAACCTACTATAGGATGTGGTTCTAATGTACTGGATAACCTACTATAGGATGTGGTTCTAATGTACTGGATAACCTACTATAGCAGGGGTGTCAAACTCATTTTAGCTCAGGGACCACATGGAGGAAAATCTATTCCCAAGTGGGCCGGACCGGAAAAATCATGGTATATATAACTTAAAAACAACAACTTCAGATTGTTTTCTTTGTTTTAATACGATCAACATACAACATAAAGCTGGAGCCTGAGGACAGTGTGTCCAAAATAGTACAAGCACAACATCACTATTAATCATAAAACACGTCAAGTTTATTTGAAAATTCTAAAGAAAAAGAACACACAAACACACAATGCCTCAGTGATTAACAGAACTGTTTCACAGATCACAGAACTATATCAGGGTGTCATTTCTCAGGCAGAAATGTAGATAAAAATAATGAAATCCTGTTCCCCAAACAAGTGCAAGAACCACAGAGTCAAGAATAGGTTAAATATACAAATAAAATAAAATCAATTAAAAACAATAGCACATCAACATAAAAACATATAAACATAAATCTGAAAGCGTTGCTCAAACTCCCGTAACAGTCCCGTTATTTTATCTTTGAACCGCTTCATGTCTGCCACATGTGTGGTCGCGCACACATTTTTCAGACAGGGGAAGTGAGCTGCATCACCACCGGCAAGTTGCGTCTCCCACACTGACAGCTTCAACTTGAAAGAACGTATGCTGTCATAATACTGCGTGACAACTTTGTTGCGCCCTTGCAGCTGTTTGTTCAAGTTATTCAGGTGCTCTGTAACATCCACCATAAATGCAAGGTCCGGCATCCATTCTGCGGAATGAAATTCTAACACTGGTTTGCCCTTTTCTTCCATGAACTGTTCAATTTCTTCTCGTAAATCAAAGAAACGCCTCAGCACAGCACCTCGGCTTAACCATCTTACCTCAGTGTGGTATGGCAGGCCATAGATGTGGTCTTTCTCTCTGAGAAGGCTGTCAAACTGACGGTGATTCAGGCTTCTGGATCGGATTAAATTAACAGTTTGGATGACCACCTTCATGACGTTATCCATCTTTAATGACTTGCAACACAAAGCCTCCTGGTGCAAAAATACAGTGAAAAGTCAAAAATCACGTCCTCCATTTGCAGATTGCACTTTCTCTCTGAACTTTGTCACAACGCCTGCTTTTTTCCTGATCATTGAGGGCGCACCATCTGTAGCCAGGCTGACAGCGCGGGACCAGTCCACTCCGACCCTGTCCAGCGCGCCGACGAGTGCGGTAAAAATATCAGCTGCTGTCGTTGTATCTGTCATCGGCACCAACTCCACGAACTCCTCGGTGACGGTCAATGTGTCATCAACTCCGCGGATGAAAAAATGGCCAGTTGTGCAACATCTGTAATGTCCGTGCTTTCATCAATTGCAACCGAAAACGCAATAAATGACTTTACTTTTTGCTTCAACTGGCTGTCCAAATCCACCGAAAGATCGGAAATCCGGTCTGCAACTGTGTTTCTTGTCAGGCTGATATTTGCAAAAGCCTGCCGCTTTTCAGGGCACACAATCTCCGCTGCCTTCATCATGCATGTTTTTACAAATTCACCCTCACTAAATGGTTTTGAAGCCACTGCGATTTCATTAGCAATGAGGTAGCTAGCTTTCACTGCAGCGTCACTGATGTCTCGGCTGTGAGTAAACACAGACTGCTGTTTCTTCAGACCCGCCAACAGTTCATTCACCTTCTCTCATCTCCGCTGTCCTTGAAAGTTGTCATATTTGTCGGCATGAAGACTCACATAGTGGCGACGAAGGTTATATTCTTTCAGCACTGCAACATGCTCTGAACACACCAAACATACAGCTTTCCCATTCCGTGATTCCGTGATTAAATAGGATGACCATTTTTCTTGGAACACTCTGCACTCTGCTTCCACTTTTCTCTTTTTTGACAGAGACATATTGGGGCAATGAGGGTGCCAAAGCACATAATGTTAAAAGTAGAAGCCGTAATAAATATCGCGGGCAAAACAAAGTAGCTCATTGGCTGCACGTGCTTGACCTACTTGCTCTGCCCCGGTATAAACAGTTTGCTTGCTTAACACAATTGCTATTGCGCCATCCAGCAATTGGAACAGCAGTTTATTTTATTGAAAAATTGCAGCGCATTTTTATACTTTACAATTATTATTATTATTATTATAATAAAATTTTTTTTATCATCTCGCGGGCCAGATTAAACCCGTTTGCGGGCCTGATCCGGCCCGCGGGCCGTACGTTTGACACCCCTGTACTATAGGATGTGGTTCTAATGTACTGGATAACCTACTTGTTTCATGCCAGTGATCAGTCATCAGAAATTATTTTTCATAATGGCCATGGCAGTTGTAATGCCCTGTTCGAATGGGGTGATATATTAAGCAATATTGTACAGGCTGAAGGACAATTGATTGGTTACATATATAGTGTTTAGCATAGGCCACAAGTGAAAAACCCTTTACCCATTATGTCTAAAACGTTGCTCCATGCCTTAATGATATATCCCTAGAGGCTGAGTTTCTACTAAGCTAACATATGGAATTGTTTTAAGATGGTCATACCAAGGGTCATTTAGCTATTTGATTTGGAATTTTAGAACCTCTGTAGGTATCAAGAAAATACACTGCTCAAAAAAATAAAGGGAACACTTAAACAACACAATGTAACTCCAAGTCAATCACACTTCTGTGAAATCAAACTGTCCACTTAGGAAGCAACACTGATTGACAATAAATGTCACATGCTGTTGTGCAAATGGAATAGACAACAGGTGGAAATTATAGGCAATTAGCAAGACACCCCCAATAAAGGACTGGTTCTGCAGGTGGTGACCACAGACCACTTCTCAGTTCCTATGCTTCCTGGCTGATGTTTTGGTCACTTTTGAATGCTGGCGGTGCTTTCACTCTAGTGGTAGCATGAGACGGAGTCTACAACCCACACAAGTGGCTCAGGTAGTGCAGCTCATCCAGGATGGCACATCAATGCGAGCTGTGGCAAGAAGGTTTGCTGTGTCTGTCAGCATAGTGTCCAGAGCATGGAGGCGCTACCAGGAGACAGGCCAGTACATCAGGAGACGTGGAGGAGGCCGTAGGAGGGCAACAACCCAGCAGCAGGACCGCTACCTCTGCCTTTGTGCAAGGAGGAGCAGGGGGAGCACTGCCAGAGCCCTGCAAAATGACCTCCAGCAGGCCACAAATGTGCATGTGTCTGCTCAAACGGTCAGAAACAGACTCCATGAGGGTGGTATGAGGGCCCGACGTCCACAGGTGGGGGTTGTGTTTACAGCCCAACACTGTGCAGGACGTTTGGCATTTGCCAGAGAACACCAAGATTGGCAAATTCGCCACTGGCGCCCTGTGCTCTTCACAGATGAAAGCAGGTTCACACTGAGCACATGTGACAGACGTGACAGAGTCTGGAGACGCCATGGAGAACGTTCTGCTGCCTGCAACATCCTCCAGCATGACCGGTTTGGCGGTGGGTCAGTCATGGTGTGGGGTGGCATTTCTTTGGGGGGCCGCACAGCCCTCCATGTGCTCGCCAGAGGTAGCCTGACTGCCATTAGGTACCGAGATGAGATCCTTAGACCCCTTGTGAGACCATATACTGGTGCGGTTGGCCCTGGGTTCCTCCTAATGCAAGACAATGCTAGACCTCATGTGGCTGGAGTGTGTCAGCAGTTCCTGCAAGAGGAAGGCATTGATGCTATGGACTGGCCCGCCCGTTCCCCAGACCTGAATCCAATTGAGCACATCTGGGACATCATGTCTCGCTCCATCCACCAACGCCACGTTGCACCACAGACTGTCCAGGAGTTGGCGGATGCTTTAGTCCAGGTCTGGGAGGAGATTCCTCAGGAGACCATCCGCCACCTCATCAGGAGCATGCCCAGGCGTTGTAGGGAGGTCATACAGGCACGTGGAGGCCACACACACTACTGAGCCTCATTTTGACTTGTTTTAAGGACATTACATCAAAGTTGGATCAGCCTGTAGTGTGGTTTTCCACTTTAATTTTGAGGGTGACTCCAAATCCAGACCTCCATGGGTTGATACATTTGATTTCCATTGATCATTTTTGTGTGATTTTGTTGTCAGCACAATCAACTATGTAAAGAAAAAAGTATTTAATAAGATTATTTCATTCATTCAGATCTAGGATGTGTTATTTTAGTGTTCCCTTTATTTTTTTGAGCAGTTTATATTAATTTTTTTTGATGAAACATTGAATTTGGCCATTGAAATTAACCCATAGAAGCACATTGAATAACAGATTCATACATGGAAAAACAGATAGTCCAAAAAAAAATATCAAAAGGAAGTGTCTGTCCTACCCTATACAGGGGGGGAAAGTATTTAGTCAGCCACCAATGGTCCAAGTTCTCCCACTTAAAAAGATGAGAGAGGCCTGTAATTTTCATCATAGGTACACGTCAACTATGACAGACAAATTGAGGAAAGAAAATCCAGAAAATCACATTGTAGGATTTTTAATGAATTTATTTGCAAATTATGGTGGAAAATAAGTATTTGGTCACCTACAAACAAGCAAGATTTCTGGCTCTCACAGACCTGTAACTTCTTCTTTAAGAGGCTCCTCTGTCCTCCACTCGTTACCTGTATTAATGGCACCTGTTTGAACTTGTTATCAGTATAAAATCATAAACTTGTTATCAGTATGTCTCCTGAGTGGCGCAGTGGTCTAAGGCACTGCATCGCAGTGCTAACTGTGCCACTAGTGATCCTGGTTCGAATCCAGGCTCTGTCGCAGCCGGCCGCGACCGGGAGACTCATGAGCGGCGCACAATTGGCCCAGTGTCGTCCAGGGTAGGGGAATCTGCAATAGGTAAGCAGCTTGGTTTGAAGAAATCAACTGTGGGAGCAATTATTAGGAAATGGAAGACATACAAGACCACTGATAATCTCCCTCGATCTGGGGCTCCACGCAAGATCTCACCCCGTGGGGTCAAAATGATCACAAGAACAGTGAGCAAAAATCTAGTGAATGACCTGCAGAGAGCTGGGACCAAAGTAACAAAGCCTACCATCAGTAACACACTACGCCGCCAGGGACTCAAATCCTGCAGTGCCAGACGTGTCCCCCTGCTTAAGCCAGTACATGTCCAGGCCCATCTGAAGTTTGCTAGAGTGCATTTGGATGATCCAGAAGATGATTGGGAGAATGTCATATGGTCAGATGAAACCAAAATAGAACTTTTTTGGTAAAAACTCAACTCGTCGTGTTTGGAGGACAAAGAATGCTGAGTTGCATCCAAAGAACACCATACCTACTGTGAAGCATGGGGGTGGAAACATCATGCTTTGGGGCTGTTTTTTCTGCAAAGGGACCAGGACGACTGATCCGTGTAAAGGAAAAAAATGAATGGGGCCATGTATCGTGAGATTTTGAGTGAAAACCTCCTTCCATCAGCAAGGGCATTGAAGATGAAACGTGGCTGGGTCTTTCAGCATGACAATGATCCCAAACACACCGCCCGGGCAACGAAGGAGTGGCTTCGTAAGAAGCATTTCAAGGTCCTGGAGTGGCCTAGCCAGTCTCCAGATCTCAACCCCATAGAAAATCTTTGGAGGGAGTTGAAAGTCTGTGTTGCCCAGCGACAGCCCCAAAACATCACTGCTCTAGAGGAGATCTGCATGGAGGAATGGGCCAAAATACCAGCAACAGTGTGTGAAAACCTTGTGAAGACTTACAGAAAACGTTTGACTTGTGTCATTGCCAACAAAGGATATACAACAAAGTATTGAGAAACTTTTGTTATTGACCAAATACTTATTTTCCACCATAATTTGCAAATAAATTCATTAAAAATCCTACAATGTGATTTTCTCGATTATTTTTTCTCATTTTGTCTGTCATAGTTGACGTGTACCTATGATGAAAATTACAGGCCTCTCTCATCTTTTTAAGTGGGAGAACTTGCACAATTGGTGGCTGACTAAATACTTTTTTCCCCCACTGTATATACAAAAGTATGTGGACACCCCTTCAAATTACTGGATTCGGCTATTTCAGCCACACCCGCTGCTGACAGGTGGATAAAATTGAGCACACAGCCATGGAATTTCCATAGACAGACATTGGTAGTAGAATGTGTAGCACTTTGTGACATCTGCTGATGTAAAAAGGGGCTTTATATATAAATACATTTGATTGATTGAATGGCCTTACTGAAGAGCTCAGTGACTTTCAACGTGGCACCCGTCATAGGATGCCAACAAGTCCGTTCGTCAAATTTCTGCCCTGCTAGAGCGGCTGTAAGTAGCTGTAACTGTAAGTGCTGTTATTGTGAAGTGGAAACGTCTAGGAGCAACAACGGCTCAGCCGCGAAGTGGTAGGCCACACATGCTCACAGAACGGGACCGCCGACTGCTGAAGCACGTAGCGCGTAGAAATCATCTGTCCTCGGTTGCAACACTCCCTACCGAGTTCCAAACTGCCTCTGGAGCTTAATGAAATGGGTTTCCATGGCCAAGCCTAAGATCACCACGCACACACTGGGAGACAAATTCACCTTTCAGCAGGACAATAATCTAAAACACAAGGCCAAATATACACTGGAGTTGGTTACCAAGGCGACATTGACTGTTTGTGAGGGGAGTAGTTACAGTTTTGACTTAAATCGGCTTGAAAATATTTGGCAAGACTTGAAAAGGGCTGAATAGCAATGAACAACCAACTTAACAGAGCTTGGAGAATTCTTTAAATAATGGGCAAATATTGTTCAATCCAGTTGTACCTAGAAAGACTCACAGCTATAATCGCTGCCAAAGGTGATTCTAACATGTATTGACTGAGGGGTGTGAATACTGTATTTCATTTTCAATACATTTGCTAACATTTCTAAACACATGTTTTCACTTTGTTATTTTTGAGTATTGTGTATAGATAGATGGGTGATATTTTTTTTTAAACAAATATTTAATCCATTTTGAATTAAGGCTGTAACACAACAACATTTTGAATAAGTCGAGGGGTATGAATACTTTCTGAAAGCACTATGTCAGCCCATTTCCCAGGATTTCTAAAGCCATTCCTGACCAGTGCTCTGACCAGGAGACACTCCATGGGGTGCCCAGAGAATTTCCTGACCAGGAGACACTGCATAGAGCCCAGAGTTTTTCCACAAAGCTATGCCACAGTTACTTAATTTAGCTAAATAAATAAGTTATTACCTTATTATATAAGACCTTACCGTTTTGAATCTTTCTCTCATATGTCGTGACCTGTTCAATAATAAGGGTAGGGGCTGCCATATCTTTATGAACAGCTTTGTTGAGAATTAACCCAAGAAAAAAGTACCAAAGTACAAAGTTAACTCCTGAAATAAAAGCACTTTTAACACGTGATGCCAAAATAGAACTCCAAGAATGATCATAGAATGCTGCGGTGCTTTTGACATCGACATAGAATCAGAATTGTATTGTAGTTTTAGAATTCTACCATTTGTGTACTCACGATTTCGTTTTGAACCGCCTGCCTACCGTATTTTCATGGGGCAGTGGGCATAGCGGTCGCCCCCCCTGCATACGATTCTTACGCAAAAGGATGACTGTTTGTGATTTGCCAGAGTTAGCCCTCCCCGCCTTCTCTTTGTAGGTAACTTATTACAAGAGTTTGCGGGCGGAGTCGGTTACGGTGAGAGATCAATTGTGTGGGGTACAATAGGGAGAGCCGGGTACGACGCTGTCCTTTACTATTCTGTACAGGGGACAGTTTGGGAATCTGGTACCTAAGCCCATTAGAGCACATTAATTGAAAAGGGAAATTAAAAAGCAAAAAATATGTCGGCAAATAAAGATGGAGACGGAGGATGGAAGAGCTTTCTGTGGAATTCGGAGAGGAAGGAATTTCTAGGACGCACGGGTGGCAGTTGGTGTAAGTACATAAATCCGTAATAAGCTACTTTTGGGGGGATATTAACTCGAGGATAAGAATGGTAAGAGCCTGTTGTTTCCAGAAGTCCGTGTATCCCTCTGAATATTGTCAAGGCACGGAGGGCTCCAGACTCGTTCCCCATTTCCTGATCGGCGAAATACAGCACCAGTTAGATTTGACTTGTAGCATGTGTCGTGACTTTCACTTTCAACGGAAAAGCACACGAAAAACACATTCAATTCATTAACTGTGAAATAGACTATAAACAACTCATCTGTAAAATAACCTTACTAACCTATCGATGGGATAATATTACAATAAACGTAACGAAAATCCGGACCGTCTAAAGGGCGTTTTCATATTTTCAAAGTTTTCGGGCCAGTGAACGTTAATTATGTCCCTATTCGTTATTAGACTAAACCGGATCGATCATGTATACATTAGTGAAAGCAAGAGGCTCTCTCTGTGTCATTTGCCAAAGAGGTCATTTTGAAGGACATAGCTAGCTAATTGACATTCTATGGTGGGATTCCGGAGTGTTGGATTGCAACTAACATGGGCTTGTCTTGCCAAAATGGCATACTTGTTTCTGGTGTCACATAGTTAGCCTAGATTGGATCAAATTTATAAAGTTGATAAATATGAATTGCTTTCTTTCTCTGAACAAAATAATGTGCCAAATGACAGAGGAACATCCATAATCTCGGTAATGAGCTGTTTAATCCCAATACTAAATGTTTCATAGGCATCCCAGTTCAAGGTTAGTCAAGGTGATCAGTCCTTTTAGCCTGAAACTGCTCTCATTGTTTTGAACCGAGAGAATCTAATGTAAATGTAGCCAACTATGAGCATTGATTTACCAATAAGCGATTTATCTTCTCTCCCGGGAGCTTGTAACGTCGTAACGCAGTGGCATCGAGGTTACACCGTTTGCTTTTCGCTCGGCATTGGAGCCGGAGACCTGTTGCGGTTGGTAGTTATCAACATTTGGTTTTATCTCTACATAGGAAGAGGAAGCTCACGACTCACATCCTCCGTCTCTACGGCCCGGTAGAAACCGTTTTTCTTTTAGCAGGCAGCTACTGCTAACAATTTGTTGCTTAGCTAATTCAATTCCTCGAGTTCACATAGGCTACCGTTTGGCGATTATTACAACTCTGTACCGGTACCCCCTGTATATAGCCTCGCTACTGTTATTTTACTGCTGCTCTTTAATTATTTTTTATTTTTTACTCATCTATTTTTTACTTAACACTTATTTTTCTTAAAACTGCATTGTTGGTTAAGGGCTTGTAATTTGCATTTCACGGTAAGGTCTACACCTGTTGTATTCAGCGCATGTGACGAATAACATTTGATTTGATTTCTCCCATATTTTTATTTTATTTTAGCACAAGTAGTTTCAGTAGTTATCTACACCTCTACATGGCTAAACAGTTATTAACTACTGAAAACATGACCTAGATTTTGAATTTAGTTCAACTAACACCAAACGACTGCAAAATGTAGTTGAATTACTAGTTGAACTACATGTAGTTCACTACTACCCAACACCGGTTGTTTTGACCCAAGGTTAATGGCAGAAGGGTTGATTTACTATAGGCCAGGGGGTCACCTTCACAAGCAGGGAGAGAAAGTAACTTCTCTGGCCACACCTTTCTCTGCTTGTCTGTCCGCCTAGCCACATGGCCCACACCTGTCTCTGCCTGCCTGCTTGTTTAGCCACGCCTGTCTCTGCCTGCAGGCTGTGGTGGTGGTGGTGGTGGTGGGGGAGGGGAGGTGTGAGTTTGGGGATGTTTGTGGGCTAAATGAGGCTGACAGAGGAAAGGGACTGGTGACCGTCGACAATGACCCCGACTGATCCATCCTGCTAGACTGGAAGTGTTGTTGCCTGTATGTATAGTTAGAGTAGAGAAGTGTAGTTAGAGTTAACTCCTGAGTGGCGCAGTGGTCTAAGGCGCTGCATCGCAGTGCTAACTGTGCCATTAGAGATCCTGGTTCAAATCCAGGCTCTGTCGTAGCCGGCCGCGACCGGGAGACCCATGGGGCGGCGCACAATTGGCCCAGCGTCGTCCAGGGTAAGGGAGGGAATGGCCGGCAGGGATGTAGCTCAGTTGATAGAGCATGGCGTTTGCAACGCCAGGGTTGTGGGTTTGTTTCCCACGGGGGGCCAGTATAAAAAAAATATGTATTCACTAACTGTAAGTCGCTCTGGATAAGAGCGTCTGCTAAATGACTAAAATGTAAATTTAGAGGAGAAGTGTAGAGTTAGAGGAGAGAAGTGGAGAGTTAGAGTAGAGAAGTGTAGCTTTAGAGTAGAGTAGAGAAGTGTAGAGGTAGAGTTTAGAGTTAGAGTAGAGAAGTGTAGAAGAAAAGACAAGTAGTGAAGTATGCTTTAGTAGTATATGTGTGGGGAAGTGTGCTTTAGTAGGGTAGTCAAGTCTGGTGCGGCACGTCGCCTAGCGGTTAAGATGGTTTGGGCAGTAACCGAAAGGTTTCTGGTTCGAATCTCTGAGCTGACTAGGTGAAAAATCTGTCAATGTGCCCTTGAGCAAGGAAGTTAACCCTAATTGCTCATGTAAGTCACTCTGGGTAAGAGTGTCTGCTAAATGACTAACATGTAAATAAAATGTAAATGGTCTAGTAGTGTAGTGTGTTCTGGTAGGGTAGTATGTTACACTAGCTTCCCATATGGTCTAGTGGTTAGGATACCTGGTTTTCACCCAGGTGGCCCGGGTTCAACTCCTGGTATGGGAACTCACATCTTGTGGTCCTCTGTAGCTCAATTGGTAGAGCATGGCGCTTGTAACGCAAGGGTAGTGGGTTCAATCCCCGGGACCACCCATACGTAGAAATATATGCACACATGACTGTAAGTTGCTTTGGATAAAAGTGTCTGCTAAATGGCATATTATTATATAGTAGGGTAGTGTATTCTAGTAGGGTATTCTAGTAGGGTAGGGTAGTGTATTCTAGTAGGGTAGGGTAGGGTATTCTAGTAGGGTAGGGTATTCTAGTAGGGTAGGGTAGTCTAATGAATGTGCTTCAACAGGTTCTGTTTCTGCCCTGGCATTAACAGCAGAGGAAGGATTAAATACACGGTGGAGGGTGCACTAAAGGTGACAGTCAGTTCAGAGAAAGTAAAACCGTAGAGAGGTTTAGTTCCAGGAAGATTAACGCTCTTATGTCTCATCTTACAGGGATTTAGACTGTTTTTTTGCAATTAAATAAATAAATAATTGAATTATTTCTCGTATTGGATCATAAGCATTTGTAATGACAGCATAAATTTTGTTTAGATAAGCAGACGTTTGGTTTGTTTTTTAGCCATTTGGAAAGTGATTTTGTTAGACATGTCCATTAGTTACTGAGCTGGGAGGCAAAGGAGGACACACTGAATTAGATTTAACAGATATCCCTCTAACCCTATAATAATGCAAAATCTATGGTTAAAGGACATAACATCAAACTTCCTTTTCTGTATTTTGTTGGTTATTTGAATTATAGCTAGCTAGCCCTGGTAGGATGAATCTATATGATGATGATGGGGAACGCTGGAGTATTATTGTCAGTCACCTCAAGGTCCACTTCACCCAGTCATAGAGATCTGCTAATAAACTATATGCATATCAGTACACCATCTACTACTAATATAAAGCATATGTCCATTTGTAATGAAACCCTTCTCTCTTTCTCTCCCCAGTTAAAATCTTGTTG
The DNA here is from genome assembly GCF_020615455.1 of Coregonus clupeaformis. Taxonomy (NCBI): domain Eukaryota; kingdom Metazoa; phylum Chordata; class Actinopteri; order Salmoniformes; family Salmonidae; genus Coregonus; species Coregonus clupeaformis. Next base: position 1,193,637 of record NW_025533463.1, read on the forward strand.
TTCTACCTGATCTTCTATGGATGCTTGGCTGGGATTTTCATTGGGACCATCCAGGCCCTGCTGCTAACCCTTAGTAACTATAAACCCACCTACCAGGACAGAGTCGCCCCACCAGGTAAAGACTGCTCCACTCCCCTTATACTGCTTTACGCTGCTTTACGCTGCTTTACGTTACGTTATACTGCGTTATAATGCTTTATGTTGCTCTATACTGCTTTATACTGCCTTATGCTGCTTTATGTTACATTATACTGCTTTATACTGCTTTAAGTTACTTTATACTGCTCTATACTGCGTTACGCTGCTTTATACTGCTTTAGGCTGCTTTATACTGCTTTAGGCAATATCCTTTTGTCATTTTGTTAAGTGGGAATTCCATCAGAAGCTACTAAAGTGTCAAGGTATGAGGTGGCAGTGATTGAGGAATTAAATAAAAGTGGGTCTCCAGTCTCCAGATGTCCTCTTTTATTCTCTATTGTTCCTCAATCGGGGGGGAGGCCGATGACATCACGGATTCCCATCGGACCAACTCCTTGAAGTTTGCAGTTGTCTAAAAACACTATTTAGCTGAAAACATTTATTTATTTTTTTACCCTTTAGTATGTGTACTTTCATGTATTTATACATGGGATATCACTTTTCAACAGTACATGTAAAAAATAATCGCTGGAGGAAGTCTTTCAATCTTCAAGTCATAACACTGTTTGCTATATTGAGTTAGCTCAGTGGAACAGATTTAAACCAATTGTAATTAAAGGATTATAGCTGTGTAGTAAATGGGTTTTACAGAGAACATTTCTACTAGTGTACATAAATGGAACTAGAACAATGATTGAAACATATATGCCTAGCAAGTAGCTAAAGTTAATAATAATCATCTTGAAGGCCTAGATAACCTCATATCATTAAGAGCATATTTGAATAGGCTTTTATCAGGATCAACCATAATGCTTTGGGCTTCAGTTAAGGGCTTCTATCATGTTGTTATTTTGGCTCGGTCGGTGAAGCATTGTGGCTACTGGGCCGCTTTATGTGGTTGACTGTTTATTTCCAAGGTTTCTGTCAAAACCTGCTCTTGAACGCCTCCTCCTCCCCACTGAAGGTCCCTCTGACCTCCGACAGCTTCAGACATTTTGTCCTTCACTCTTCCTCCTCCCCTCTTCCTCCTCCACTCTTCCTCCTCCCTGCCTGCCTGTCTGTCAGCTTCCCTCCGCAGGCTTCAGCTCTGGGAAACACAGCACTTCACTATTTTTACTGGGACTCAACTGCCTGTCTGTTCATGAATACATCTTTGGGAATTAATTTTAACATCGTGTGCAGGGCGGCTCATATGAGCCTGGAAATGGCAGTGGTGTTTTATTTTATTTCATAAGGTGGAGTCAGAGAATCAACCCTGTAAGCGTGTTTGGAGAAACCCTTTCTGTAATCTTTTGAAGGCACGTTTAAAGAGACGCAACAGTGCAGCCTGTTGTATTATAAGTTACAGCTGCTGTTGCTTCCTTAATATGACTGGGAGTACATTTTTAATATCTCTCTCTCTCTCGCTTTCTCTCTCTCTCTCTCTCAGCCCTGCCTCCTGAGCCAAGGCCCATTTGCACAGCACACACTGTTGCCCAGGTGGTATTTTTAGCAGCCATTTTAAAGACTGGCACCATCACATGGGCCTGTTTGCCCTGTTGGCCATTTAGTTGTGGAGTGTCATGAGCTGAAGTGAGTTTCCATTGGTGGCCAGATAAAGGAAGGAGAAAGTCCCACCTCTCATTCTGAGGCTAAAAGTTTCCATTGTGACTGAAGAGCACGTGAGGCTGACGGGTGGGGGGAGGGGCAGGGAGACTTTCACGAGCCGGGGCTGGAAGTAAAACAGCTATATTGAACATTTGACTCCCCATAACATGTGCTAGGAAAAATATTTTGAGTAGCATTAAGCTTTAAGACGTGAACGGTTGGTTTTCATTGAGATCTTATGCAATAGACACTGGATGAGGATTCATATTTGGATGTTGAAGAAAGAGCGTGGCGTTTCCTCTCTCGTCTCCTCCTCCCCTCTCTCTCTCTGTCTCTCTCTCTCTCTCTGTCTCTCTCTCTCTGCTCTCTCTCTCTCTCTCTCTCTCTCTCTCTCTGTCTGTCTGTCTGTCTCTCTCTCTCTCTCTCTCTCTCTCTCTCTCTGGCTGTGTTTTTGTTCTACCGTAAGTTATTTTTAGTGCTACATTGACATTGATTACTGCATTGTTGGGTTTGGGTTTGCAAGAAAGGCATTTCACTGTACTTGCGCACGTGACTTTAAAACTTGAAACTTGCCACACCTAGCTGGGACCCTGTGTGTGCACCAGGGCTGTATGTCTGTGGAAAGTTACTGCCACGGTTTACCCAGAACCCAGCTGAAGAGCGCTATTATCATTTTATGAACCCTAACCCTAACAAAAATGCATTAATGGGTAACCATCATTTATAGCAAAACATCTTTTTTTTTTTTTATTTTTTTTTTATTTAGTGTCAAAGAAAGTCACTTAATTCAGGATTATATATGCCTATGTTGGTATATATACAGATATTTTTTGGGTGTTGGTAGATATATTTTATATATATTATATATGTTGAAAAAAATAAAAGGAACCCACTTTCATTTTCCAGATTATACCCCCCCCCCCCATTCATTTAGTTGGACTGTGAAGCTAAAACGTTTAATTTGGCTCTATACTCCAGCATTTTGGATTTGAGATCAAATGTTTTATATGAAGCGACACTGCAGGATGCCACCTTTTTATTTTCATATGAATCTGTTTCATCATTTAGAAATGAAAGCACTTTATGTATCTGGTCCCCCCAGGTTAAGGCCATTGCACCAATAACCGAAAGGTCGCAGGTTTGAATCCCAGAGCTGGCAAGGTAGAAAAATCTGCTGTTCTGCCCTTGAGCAAGGTAGTTAACAACAACTGCTCACCGGACGCCGATGACGTGGATTAAAGCAGCCCCCCGCACCTCTCTGATTCGGAGGGGTTGGGTAACTGACTAGGTATCCCCTTACCACTTATAGTGTATAACATATAGTCCAAAGTTAAATATTGGTCCTATATTCCTGGCAGGCAATGGCTTTATCAAGCACAAGAGAAGCATTAATTGTGTACATATCTACCTCAAATACCTCATAACTCTGCACATTGATCTGGTATTGGTACTCCCTGTATATAGCTCCACATTGATCTGGTACTGGTACTTCCTGTATATAGCTCCACATTGATCTGGTACTGGTACTCCCTGTATATACCTCCACATTGATCTGGTACTGGTACTCCCTGTATATAGCTCCACATTGATCTGGTACTGGTACTTCCTGTATATAGCTCCACATTGATCTGGTACTGGTACTCCCTGTATATAGCTCCACATTGATCTGGTACTGGTACTCCCTGTATATAGCTCCACATTGATCTGGTACTGGTACTCCCTGTATATAGCTCCACATTGATCTGGTACTGGTACTTCCTGTATATAGCTCCACATTCATCTGGTACTGGTACTCCCTGTATATAGCTCCACATTGATCTGGTACTGGTACTTCCTGTATATAGCTCCACATTGATCTGGTACTGGTACTCCCTGTATATAGCTCCACATTGATCTGGTACTGGTACTCCCTGTATATAGCTCCACATTGATCTGGTACTGGTACTTCCTGTATATAGCTCCACATTGATCTGGTACTGGTACTTCCTGTATAGAGCTCCACATTGATCTGGTACTTCCTGTATATAGCTCCACATTGATCTGGTACTGGTACTTCCTGTATATAGCTCCACATTGATCTGGTACTGGTACTCCCTGTATATAGCTCCACATTGATCTGGTACTGATACTCCCTGTATATAGCTCCACATTGATCTGGTACTTCCTGTATATAGCTCCACATTGATCTGGTACTTCCTGTATATAGCTCCACATTGATCTGGTACTGGTACTCCCTGTATATAGCTCCACATTGATCTGGTACTCCCTGTATATAGCTCCACATTGATCTGGTACTGGTACTTCCTGTATATAGCTCCACATTGATCTGGTACTGGTACTCCCTGTATATAGCTCCACATTGATCTGGTACTGGTACTCCTGTATATAGCTCCACATTGATCTGGTATTGGTACTCCCTGTATATAGCTCCACATTGATCTGGTACTGGTACTCCCTGTATATAGCTCCACATTGATCTGGTACTGGTACTCCCTGTATATAGCTCCACATTGATCTGGTACTGGTACTCCCTGTATATAGCTCCACATTGATCTGGTACTGGTACTCCCTGTATATAGCTCCACATTGATCTGGTACTGGTACTCCCTGTATATAGCTCCATTCTTGTTTATTTTAATTTATTCCTGTTTTGTTACTATTTTTACTCTGCGTCGTTGGGAAGGGCTCGTAAGCAAAGCATTTCACAGGAAAGTCTAACCAGTTATATTCTGCGCATTTCACAGGAAAGTCTAACCAGTTGTATTCTGCGCATTTCACAGGAAAGTCTAACCAGTTGTATTCTGCGCATTTCACAGTGAAGTCTAACCAGTTGTATTCTGCGCATTTCACACTAAAGTCTAACCAGTTGTATTCTGCGCATGTCACAAATAACAATTTGATCTGATTTGATTACAAAGTTGTTGAATGCATGTGCAGTTTGTTTTGGTTGTGTTTCAGATCATTTTGTGGCCAATAGAAATTAATGTTAAAATAATGTTTAGTGTCATTTTGGAGTCATTTTTTAAAATTGTAAATAAGAATAGAATATGTTTCTGAACACTTCTACATTCATGTGGATGCTACCATGGTTACAGATAATCATAAATGAATCGTGAATAATGATGAGTGAGAATGTTACAGAGGCATAAATATCATACCCCCCCCTCCCCTGTTATTGGTAATGGTGAGAGCATGTTTTGGTGGCATGATATCTGTAACCAGGTTTCCATCCAATCTTTGTATGCGAGTAAAGTACATGTCGGATATAAAATGTCAAAATGTTTTTTCTATCTTCCAAATGTCGACAAAACAAATATGCTAGACAAGGTGGGATATTTCTGTGTCGGTAAAATTTATTTTGCTTGAAATGCCGGTGGAAACGCTTTTATGCGCAAATTTCAATATAATAACCATCATATCCGAAATATACTTGGAGTCACGCAATGACATGTGGCCCCTCCCACTAGGACTCAGGAAAGCATCAGTTTATTAGGCTACATATTAAATAAGTTATGAAGAACTTCACAGGGTGGCGAAAGTGCACGGTGATGAGCTTGATGCTCATTTTCAATAAATATCGAGGGTCTTATTCTGGTGACATGATGTTCGATGCTTGGCTGCCGTTTGACAAATAAAAATAATCTCTCTTTTGTCCATAATAATCTCATCATGTAGGCTGTACCCGCACCGTATCTGCCAGCGGTTGGCTACAGCGCAGTAGGCTGACCCTAACCCCGCACCGTATCTGCCAGCGGTTGGCTACAGCGCAGTAGGCTAACCCTAACCCCACACCGTATCTGCCAGCGGTTGGCTACAGCGCAGTAGGCTAACCCTAACCCCGCACCGTATCTGCCAGCGGTTGGCTACAGCGCAGTAGGCTAACCCTAACCCCACACCGTATCTGCCAGCGGTTGGCTACAGCGCAGTAGGCTAACCCTAACCCCACACCGTATCTGCCAGCGGTTGGCTACAGCGCAGTAGGCTAACCCTAACCCCACACCGTATCTGCCAGCGGTTGGCTACAGCGCAGTAGGCTAACCCTAACCCCACACCGTATCTGCCAGCGGTTGGCTACAGCGCAGTAGGCTAACCCTAACCCCACACCGTATCTGCCAGCGGTTGGCTACAGCGCATGTGCCTATACCAGAGAGGGCACATTCGCTATATAAAAATAAAAAAAACGGTGACATAAAGTGCTTTTATTTCTAAACGGTAAAACAGATATGTATGAAAATACCCTAAAATAAAAGGTGACATTTTGTGCTGTCGTTTCAGATTTTTAAAAATGTGATCTCAAATCCAAAATGCTGGCGTAAGAGCCAAATTAAAGGTTTTAGCTTCACTGTCAAAATAAATACATAGTGGAGTGTATGACCCTATTTAATACCGTCTCAACCTGGCAGTACTTCCTCTATGACCCTATTTAATACCGTCTCCACCTGGCAGTACTTCCTCTATAACCCTATTTAAAACCCTCTCAACCTGGCAGTACTTCCTATTTAAAACCCTCTCGACCTGGCAGTACTTCCTCTACAACCCTATTTAAAACCCTCTCAACCTGGCAGTACTTCCTATTTAAAACCCTCTCGACCTGGCAGTAATTCCTCTATAACCCTATTTAAAACCCTCTCAACCTGGCAGTACTTCCTGTATAACCCTAATTACAACCCTCTCAACCTGGCAGTACTTCCTATTTAAAACACTCTCGACCTGGCAGTACTTCCTCTATAACCCTATTTAAAACCCTCTCAACCTGGCAGTACTTCCTCTATGACCCTATTTAATACCCTTTCGACCTGGCAGTACTTCCTCTATAACCCTATTTAATACCGTCTCCACCTGGCAGTACTTCCTCTATAACCCTATTTAAAACCCTCTCCACCTGGCAGTACTTCCTCTATGACCCTATTTAATACCCTCTCGACCCGGCAGTACTTCCTCTATGACCCTATTTAATACCCTCTCGACCCGGCAGTACTTCCTCTATGACCCTATTTAAAACCCTCTCGACCCGGCAGTACTTCCTCTATGACCCTATTTAATACCGTCTCCACCTGGCAGTACTTCCTCTATAACCCTATTTAAAACCCTCTCCACCTGGCAGTACTTCCTCTATGACCCTATTTAAAACCCTCTCAACCTGGCAGTACTTCCTCTATGACCCTATTTAATACCCTCTCGACCTGGCAGTACTTCCTCTATAACCCTATTTAAAACCCTCTCAACCTGGCAGTACTTCCTCTATAACCCTAATTAAAACCCTCTCAACCTGGCAGTACTTCCTATTTAAAACCCTCTCGACCTGGCAGTACTTCCTCTATAACCCTATTTAAAACCCTCTCAACCTGGCAGTACTTCCTCTATGACCCTATTTAATACCCTTTCGACCTGACAGTACTTCCTCTATAACCCTATTTAATACAGTCTCCACCTGGCAGTACTTCCTCTATAACCCTATTTAATACCGTCTCCACCTGGCAGTACTTCCTCTATAACCCTATTTAATACCGTCTCCACCTGGCAGTACTTCCTCTATGACCCTATTTAATACCCTCTCGACCCGGCAGTACTTCCTCTATGACCCTATTTAAAACCCTCTCGACCCGGCAGTACTTCCTCTATGACCCTATTTAATACCGTCTCCACCTGGCAGTACTTCCTCTATAACCCTATTTAAAACCCTCTCCACCTGGCAGTACTTCCTCTATGACCCTATTTAAAACCCTCTCAACCTGGCAGTACTTCCTCTATGACCCTATTTAATACCCTCTCGACCTGGCAGTACTTCCTCTATAACCCTATTTAAAACCCTCTCGACCTGGCAGTACTTCCTCTATGACCCTATTTAATACCCTCTCGACCCGGCAGTACTTCCTCTATAACCCTATTTAAAACCCTCTCAACCTGGCAGTACTTCCTCAATGACTCTATTTAATACCGTCTCCACCTGGCAGTACTTCCTCTATGACCCTATTTAAAACCCTCTCGACCCGGCAGTACTTCCTCAATGACTCTATTTAATACCGTCTCCACCTGGCAGTACTTCCTCTATGACCCTATTTAAAACCCTCTCGACCCGGCAGTACTTCCTCTATGACCCTATTTAATACCGTCTCCACCTGGCAGTACTTCCTCTATAACCCTATTTAAAACCCTCTCCACCTGGCAGTACTTCCTCTATGACCCTATTTAAAACCCTCTCAACCTGGCAGTACTTCCTCTATGACCCTATTTAATACCCTCTCGACCTGGCAGTACTTCCTCTATAACCCTATTTAAAACCCTCTCAACCTGGCAGTACTTCCTCTATAACCCTAATTAAAACCCTCTCAACCTGGCAGTACTTCCTATTTAAAACCCTCTCGACCTGGCAGTACTTCCTCTATAACCCTATTTAAAACCCTCTCAACCTGGCAGTACTTCCTCTATGACCCTATTTAATACCCTTTCGACCTGACAGTACTTCCTCTATAACCCTATTTAATACAGTCTCCACCTGGCAGTACTTCCTCTATAACCCTATTTAATACCGTCTCCACCTGGCAGTACTTCCTCTATAACCCTATTTAATACCGTCTCCACCTGGCAGTACTTCCTCTATGACCCTATTTAATACCCTCTCGACCCGGCAGTACTTCCTCTATGACCCTATTTAAAACCCTCTCGACCCGGCAGTACTTCCTCTATGACCCTATTTAATACCGTCTCCACCTGGCAGTACTTCCTCTATAACCCTATTTAAAACCCTCTCCACCTGGCAGTACTTCCTCTATGACCCTATTTAAAACCCTCTCAACCTGGCAGTACTTCCTCTATGACCCTATTTAATACCCTCTCGACCTGGCAGTACTTCCTCTATAACCCTATTTAAAACCCTCTCGACCTGGCAGTACTTCCTCTATGACCCTATTTAATACCCTCTCGACCCGGCAGTACTTCCTCTATAACCCTATTTAAAACCCTCTCAACCTGGCAGTACTTCCTCAATGACTCTATTTAATACCGTCTCCACCTGGCAGTACTTCCTCTATGACCCTATTTAAAACCCTCTCGACCCGGCAGTACTTCCTCTATAACCCTATTTAATACCCTCTCGACCCGGCAGTACTTCCTCTATGACCCTATTTAAAACCCTCTCGACCCGGCAGTACTTCCTCTATGACCCTATTTAATACCCTCTCGACCCGGCAGTACTTCCTCTATGACCCTATTTAATACCCTCTCGACCCGGCAGTACTTCCTCTATGACCCTATTTAAAACCCTCTCGACCTGGCAGTACTTCCTCTATGACCCTATTTAATACCCTCTCGACCCGGCAGTACTTCCTCTATGACCCTATTTAATACCCTCTCGACCCGGCAGTACTTCCTCTATGACCCTATTTAAAACCCTCTCGACCCGGCAGTACTTCCTCTATGACCCTATTTAATACCCTCTCGACCCGGCAGTACTTCCTCTATGACCCTATTTAAAACCCTCTCGACCTGGCAGTACTTCCTCTATGACCCTATTTAAAACCCTCTCGACCCGGCAGTACTTCCTCTATGACCCTATTTAATACCCTCTCTGTCATCCATACTAACCCAGTGTGCTGTCTTCCTACAGGTCTGTCACACACCCCACGCTCTGAAAAGTTTGAGATCTCTTACGATATCAACAATGTGGAGACGTATCTGAAGTACACCAAGAGCATCAAGGAGTTCCTGGAGATGTACAATGAGGAGAAGCAGAGTGACCAGATGAAGTACGAAAACTGTGGAGGCAAGTACAGACTAGTAGAAACTAGTAGACACTAGTACAGACTAGTACAGACTAGTAGAAACTAGTAGACACTAGTATAGACTAGTACAGACTAGTAGAAACTAGTATACACTAGTATAGACTAGTAGAAACTAGTAGACACTAGTACATCCTGGTTCGAATCCAGGCTCTGTCGCGACCGGGAGACTCATGGGTGGCGCTCAATTTGTCCAGGGTAGGGGAGGGAATGGCCGGCAGGGTTGTAGCTCAGTTGATATGGCATTTGCAACGCCAGGGTTGTGGGTTCACTTCCCACGGGGGGCCAGTATAAAAAAAATTATGTATTCACTAACTGTAAGTCGCTCTGGATAAGAGCGTCTGCTAAATGACTAAAATGTATAGACTAGTAGACACTATCAGTACCTGCACTGTGTCCCAAATACCACCCTATTCCCTTTATAGTGCACTACTTAGGACTAGGGCACTAAATAGGGAATAGGGTGCCATTTGGGATGCAGATCTGGAATAGTAGTGAATGGGTATGTATGGCTTGGGAATGTCAATATGCCACGCAATATAATGTCTGATTTTATAATTGGGTGATTGATTGAATTTATGTTGGGTGTTTAATATTGTAAAAGGTTAATTGTTGAGGCGGCAGGTAGCCTAGTGGTTAACAGTGTTGTGCCAGTAACCGAAAGGTTGCAGGTTCTAATCCCCGAGCCGACTAGGTGGAAAATCTGTCGCTGTGCCCTTGAGCAAGGCACTTAACCCTAATTGCTCATGTAAGTCGCTCTGGATAAGAGTGTCTGCTAAATGACTAAAATGTTAAACATTATTGTTTAACTTCTGGTACATCGACGTGGGGTTATTTTAAAACCAACTGAAACTGGTGTTGTCGTGTAGGTTACTTTATGAAGACGCAGACTACTGACTGTTTAATATAAAAGAACGAAAGGCTTTTACAGAACACACATGCTGGCTTAAACATTCCTAGGCTTCCGCCTGCCAGCCACCGTGCTCAACTCTGACCTCATACGTCACTGCCCAACATTAACATTACACTACATTTTACGTAGACACTCTTATCCAGAGCGACTTACAGTTAGTGAGTGCATACATTATTTTATTTTTTCATACTGGCCCCCCGTGGGAATCGAACCCACAACCCTGGCGTTGCAAACGCCATGCTCTACCAACTGAGCTACATCCCTGCCAGCCATTCCACCCTACCCTGGACCAATTGTGCGCCACCCCATGGGTCCCTCGGTCGCGACAGAGCCTGGATTTGAACCAGGAAGTCTAGTGGCAGAGCTAGCACTGCGATGCAGTGCCTTAGACCACTGCGCCACTCGGGAGACTACAGGCGGAGTAAGGTACCCTGTTGGGGTTTAGCTATGCTGTGTCCGGTGTCCTGTATATTGTCTGCTCAGGTGACTGATTTAATAGGTGTCTCTCTGTGCTTGTAGAATTACCTGCTACGTACCTGAACCGTGGCGAGCTGGAGAGCGACGTTGGAGTGAGGAAGGCCTGCAGGTTCCACCGGACCTGGCTGGGACCCTGCTCTGGTCTGGATGGTCAGGATGAAACCTTCGGCTTCAAGGACGGGAAACCCTGCCTGATCGCCAAGCTCAACAGGATCGTCAACTTCAGACCAAGGGTACGCACACCTGCCCCACGCTAAACCAGTTTATAGCATTGATTAACTAAACTCAAAATATTTATTTTATTTTAGGTTTGTTAAACTCCCTGTGCTACACGCAATTCAGCTTTTAGCTGCCATGTATACTGAACTGAAACTAAACCATCCTGTGATCTTATGGTATCTTATGTGTCAGAACACAGACCCTCCAGACCTGAAACATAGCCTATATTCAAGATCCTCCAAACCTGAAACATAGCCTATATTCAAGATCCTCCAAACCTGAAACATAGCCTATATTCAAGACTCTCCAGACCTGAAACATAGCCTATATTCAAGACTCTCTCAACTTGAAACGTAGCCTATATTCAAGACTCTCCAGACCTGAAACATAGCCTATATTCAAGACTCTCCAGACCTGAAACATAACCTATATTCAAGACGCTCCAGACCTGAAACATAGCCTATATTCAAGACTCTCCAGACCTGAAACATAGCCTATATTCAAGACCCCCCAGACCTGAAACATAGCCTATATTCAAGACCCCCCAGACCTGAAACATAGCCTATATTCAAGACTCTCCAGACCTGAAACATAGCCTATATTCAAGACCCTCCAGACCTGAAACATAGCCTATATTCAAGACTCTCCAGACCTGAAACATAGCCTATATTCAAGACCCCCCAGACCTGAAACATAGCCTATATTCAAGACTCTCCAGACCTGAAACATAGCCTATATTCAAGACTCTCCAGACCTGAAACATAGCCTATATTCAAGACTCTCCAGACCTGAAACATAGCCTATATTCAAGACTCTCCAGACCTGAAACATAGCCTATATTCAAGACCCCCCAGACCTGAAACATAGCCTATATTCAAGACTCTCCAGACCTGAAACATAGCCTATATTCAAGACTCTCCAGACCTGAAACATAGCCTATATTCAAGACTCTCCAGACCTGAAACATAGCCTATATTCAAGACTCTCCAGACCTGAAACATAGCCTATATTCAAGACTCTCCAGACCTGAAACATAGCCTATATTCAAGACCCCCCAGACCTGAAACATAGCCTATATTCAAGACTCTCCAGACCTGAAACATAGCCTATATTCAAGACTCTCCAGACCTGAAACATAGCCTATATTCAAGACTCTCCAGACCTGAAACATAGCCTATATTCAAGACTCTCCAGACCCGAAACATAGCCTATATTCAAGACTCTCCAGACCTGAAACATAGCCTTTATTCAAGACCCCCCAGACCTGAGAGCTAGTGTGAATATATTAAAGTGAAGGACCAGTTTCTCCATGATTCTACTTCCTCTAGTTCTGTCTGTGTGGTGATAGATGTTACCACTGAGGGACACTTTACAGAAACAGTTTCAGGATGAAAAAGTGATAATGACAACAAGGTGATAATGCGTATTGGTCTGTCTGGATTAGGTTAAGGTGATAATGCTTATTGGTCTGTCTGGGTTAGGTTAAGGTGATAATGCGTTTTGGTCTGTCGGTTAGGTTAAGGTGATAATGCTTATTGGTCTGTCTGGGTTAGGTTAAGGTGATAATGCATATTGGTCTGTCTGGGTTAGGTTAAGGTGATAATGCTTATTGGTCTGTCTGGGTTAGGTTAAGGTGATAATGCGTTTTGGTCTGTCGGTTAGGTTAAGGTGATAATGCTTATTGGTCTGTCTGGGTTAGGTTAAGGTGATAATGCGTATTGGTCTGTCTGGATTAGGTTAAGGTGATAATGCTTATTGGTCTGTCTGGGTTAGGTTAAGGGGATAATGCTTATTGGTCTGCCTGGGTCAGGTTAAGGTGATAATGCATATTGGTCTGGGTTTTGTTTCAGCCTCCAACCAACAATGCCTCCGTCCCTGAAGCCGGCCAGATCAGAGTCCAGCCCAACGTAATCCCCATCCACTGTCAGAACAAGGTACGCCTCACATGGCACTGGGAAGCATATCGCGAACATATAGACTGCATCCAAAAATTGCACCCTATTCCCTATATAGTGCACTACTTTTGACCAGGGTCAATAGGGTTCTGGTCTAAAGTAGTGCACTATGTAGGGAATAGGGTGCCATTTCTGATGCAACCATAACATGAACCTGTAGTTACAGTGAGGGAAAAAAGTATTTGGTCCCCTGCTGATTTTGTATGTTTGCCCACTGACAAAGAAATGATCAGTCTATAATTTTTATGGTAAGTTTATTTGAACAGTGAGAGACAGAATAACAACAAAAAAATCCAGAAAAACACATGCCAAAATGTTATAAATTGATTTGCATTTTTATGAGGGAAATAAGTATTTGACCCCCTCTCAATCAGAAAGAGTTCTGGCTCCCAGATGTCTTTTATACAGGTAACGAGCTGAGATTAGGAGCACACTCTTAAAGGGAGTGCTCCTAATCTCAGTTTGTTACCTGTATAAAAGACACCTGTCCACAGAAGCAATCAATCAATCAGATTCCAAACTCTCCACCATGGCCAAGACCAAAGAGCTCTCCAGGGATGTCAGGGACAAGATTGTAGACCTACACAAGGCTGGAATGGGCTACAAGACTATCGCCAAGCAGCTTGGTGAGAAGGTGACAACAGTTGGTGCGATTATTCGCAAATGGAAGAAACACAAAAGAACTGTCAATCTCCCTCGGTCTGGGGCTCCATGCAAGATCTCACCTCGTGGAGTTGCAATGATCATGAGAACGGTGAGGAATCAGCCCAGAACTACACGGGAGGATCTTGTCAATGATCTCAAGGCAGCTGGGACCATAGTCACCAAGAAAACAATTGGTAACACACTACGCTGTGAAGAACTGAAATCCTGCAGCGCCCGCAAGGTCCCCCTGCTCAAGAAAGCACATATACATGCCCATCTGAAGTTTGCCAATGAACATCTGAATGATTCAGAGGAGAACTGGGTGAAAGTGTTGTGGTCAGATGAGACCAAAATTGAGCTCTTTGGCATCAACTCAACTCGCCGTGTTTGGAGGAGGAGGAATGCTGCCTATGACCACAAGAACACCATCCCCTCCGTCAAACATGGAGGTGGAAACATTATGCTTTGGGGGTGTTTTCTGCTAAGGGGACAGGACAACTTCACTGCATCAAAGGGACGATGGACGGGGCCATGTACCGTCAAATCTTGGGTGAGAACCTCCTTCCCTCAGCCAGGGCATTGAAAATGGGTCGTGGATGGGTATTCCAGCATGACAATGACCCAAAACACACGGCCAAGGCAACAAAGGAGTGGCTCAAGAAGAAGCACATTAAGGTCCTGGAGTGGCCTAGCCAGTCTCCAGAAAGTCTGTGGAGGGAGCTGAAGGTTTGAGTTGCCAAACGTCAGCCTCAAAACCTTAATGACTTGGAGAAGATCTGCAAAGAGGAGTGGAACAAAATCCCTCCTGAGATGTGTGCAAACCTGGTGGCCAACTACAAGAAACGTCTGACCTCTGTGATTGCCAACAAGGGTTTTGCCACCAAGTACTAAGTCATGTTTTGCAGAGGGGGTTAAATACTTATTTCCCTCATTAAAATGCAAATCAATTTATACAATTTTTGACATGCGTTTTTCTGGATTTTTTTGTTGTTATTCTGTCTCTCACTGTTCAAAATAAACCTACCATTAAAATTATAGACTGATCATGTCTTTGTCAGTGGGCAAACGTACAAAATCAGCAGGGGATCAAATACTTTTTTCGCCCTCACTGTATCTCACAAGCAAGCTGTCAGGGGATAAATGCTGTACTTGGTCTCTGTGTGTGGTTTATAGATGGACGTTTTGACCTTAGGAAAAAGATCCAACACTGTTCTGTTATGGCAGCCTACTAACTGTGATGTCATCCTGTCATTCTCTCTACAGAGAGAGGAGGACGCTAGCATGATTGGTGAGATCAAGTACTATGGCATGGGCATGGGGTTCCCCCTCCAGTACTACCCCTACTACGGCAAGCTGCTGCACCCCCAGTACCTGCAGCCCCTGGTGGCCATCCAGTTCACCAACCTCACCTTCAACCAGGAGCTGCGTCTCGAGTGCAAAGTATACGGAGCCAACATCGACTACAGCGAGAAAGATCGCTACCAAGGACGCTTTGACGTTAAGTTCACTATCACCAATTTATGACCTCAGCTATGAAAAAATAGCACTTTTCTCTGCCCCCCCTATTTCAAAACAAGTTGATTTGGAGAAATAAAGGAGAAGAAGAAGAAAGAAAAAAAAGAGTTCAATTGAAACACGACTAGTCTTGGAACAAACTTTCATAATATACGGGACCTACACTTAATCTGTGTGCTTTAAACTGGCTTTTCTGCATCATGTCTAGGGTTAAAATGTACATTACACTGGCTTTTCTGCATCATGTCTAGGGTTAGAATGTACATTACACTGGCTTTTCTGCATCATGTCTAGGGTTAGAATGTACATTACACTGGCTTTTCTGCATCATGTCTAGGGTTAGAATGTACATTACAGGAAGAGTAGCAATAGCAAAATATTTATTCTACTGTAAATGAGAATAGTCCTTGAGCCATGGGGACATGTTCATCTATTACTGTAAATAGCAATTCCACTACTGAGATGTAGCGAGCGGTGTTTCAGTGTGTCCCCTAAGTATTCTGCCTAATGTGGTTTTCTAGATATTTTTGGAATGTCCAGTGCAGTAGCGGCATAGCGGTCCTTTCCAAGCCATGTTTGTAATTTCCGTTGTCTTATGTCAGTAAGCTTTAGTGGTCCAAGGTGTGCGTATTTAAGTGTTGTGTTTCTGTGTTGTGTGTTTTTTGTGTTAATGTGAGCGTGTTAATGTACTCTTACTAACTGAAAATACTGGCATGGTATGCTCTGATCTCTCTCTAGGTCTGATCTCTCTCTAGGTCTGTGTGTGTGACTGATCTCTCTCTAGGACTGAGTGATCGCTCTCTAGGTCTGATCTCTCTCTAGGTCCGTGTGTGAGTGATCTCTCTCTCTAGGTCTGATCTCTCTCTAGGTCTGTGTGAGTGATCGCTCTCTAGGTCTGATCTCTCTCTAGGTCTGTGTGTGAGTGATCTCTCTCTCTAGGTCTGATCTCTCTCTAGGTCTGTGTGTGAGTGATCTCGCTCTCTAGGTCTGATCTCTCTCTAGGTCCGTGTGTGAGTGATCTCTCTCTCTAGGTCTGATCTCTCTCTAGGTCCGTGTGTGAGTGATCTCTCTCTCTAGGTCTGATCTCTCTCTAGGTCCGTGTGTGAGTGATCTCTCTCTCTAGGTCTGATCTCTCTCTAGGTCCGTGTGTGAGTGATCTCTCTCTCTAGGTCTGATCTCTCTCTAGGTCCGTGTGTGAGTGATCTCTCTCTCTAGGTCCGTGTGTGAGTGATCTCTCTCTCTAGGTCTGATCTCTCTCTAGGTCTGTGTGAGTGATCTCTCTCTAGGAATGTCAGTAAATGGCTGCACACCCTGGAATGCTTTCCCTTCATGTATTTTTCAGTTGATTGTGAGAATATTTCTTCTACATTTCAATCACCTTTAATATGGGACAGAGGGTTTAATGACATTTCTGTTTGATGCTTCTCGTCCTCCTCTCTCTGTAGTCTAGAGCTAGCTGTGCTCTGTGTCCAGCGGCAGGCAGGGGAGACTAGCTGCCTTCCTCCTTCATGGAAACACTGACAGCAACTCAGTGCTTTTAAAACAAACTATTTTGATTTTTTTTGCTGGAGACGTCACATGTGGTGTAACTTTCTAATGAATGTTTTAGCCATTTTCATGGTGGAAGAATTTTATATTTATGCAAGTTGTAAAAAAATAAATACAGGAAAAGGTCTAATGTATGAATCCAATGCCAAAGTCGCTGGTCAAAGGTTAGAATATCAGAAGCAATGCAGTACCCCATGTAATAGGATGTTTTGTTGGTGTAAAAGTGATTAAATGTTGAACATCCAAACACATTTTATTGAATCAAGGTAAGACCTAAAGACAAATAAATTGAGAAATGTATCCTGCAGTCAAATGTATTTTATTTACATACTCATAGAAATGGAATGTGCATATTAGTATTTGTGGTGTAAAAAAAGACTTCATCCATCCAAAATCTGGAAGAAATATTGGACCTGTTGAAAGGGAAAATTAACAATGATTAACTATTAACGATCTCTCAAAAATGCTTCTGAAATCCTAGTTTATATTTAATGTAGCTAAACTATTTAATTGATAAATAGATAGGCTACATAATATTACATTGATAGATCGATAGGAGTTAAGACAGGGCTGTTACAGAGGGAGTTAAGACAGGGCTGTTACAGAGGGAGTTAGACAGGGCTGTTACAGAGGGAGTTAGACAGGGCTGTTACAGAGGGAGTTAGACAGGGCTGTTACAGAGAAGAGTTAGACAGGTTTGTTACAGAGGGAGTTAAGACAGGGCTGTTACAGAGGGAGTTAGACAGGGCTGTTACAGAGGGAGTTAAGACAGGGCTGTTACAGAGGGAGTTAGACAGGGCTGTTACAGAGGGAGTTAAGACAGGGCTGTTACAGAGGGAGTTAGACAGGGCTGTTACAGAGGGAGTTAGACAGGGCTGTTACAGAGGGAGTTAGACAGGGCTGTTACAGAGGGAGTTAGACAGGGCTGTTACAGAGGGGAGTTAGACAGGGCTGTTACAGAGGGAGTTAGACAGGGCTGTTACAGAGGGAGTTAGACAGGGCTGTTACAGAGGGAGTTAGACAGGGCTGTTACAGAGGGAGTTAGACAGGGCTGTTACAGAGGGAGTTAGACAGGGCTGTTACAGAGGGAGTTAAGACAGGGCTGTTACAGAGGGAGTTAGACAGGGCTGTTACAGAGGGAGTTAAGACAGGGCTGTTACAGAGGGAGTTAGACAGGGCTGTTACAGAGAGCAGAGCAGTGTGGACTGTTTCCAGTCCAGTGTAGTGGTCCAATCTGCTCCGTGCTGGGCCACAGTGGTTGGTCTGGGCCCTGGAATGTATTAGGCAGCTCAGCTCAGCCAGTCACCAGGCTAATAATTAACAAGGAGCCATTTGTCCACAGCCAGGCTGCTTCGCTCACTGCTCCACAGATCAGAAGCTCTGCGCTCTCTCTCTCTCTCTCGGCCCCAACAATGTTGTCCAACAGGTCAGACCCCCTCCCTCCCTCTCCCTCCCCTACCAAACAATAGGTTTGTTTCTAACTGCCCAGCTATTCTTTCCCAGCAGGATCTGTAGCGTAGCATCTCGGCCCACACACTGGAGTCATGAGACACCGCCGCCGTGTTGCCGGTTTAGAATGCGTCCCAAATGGCACCCCTATTCCCTATATAGTGCACTGTATTTGACCAGAGCCCTATGGGAAGTAGTGCACTATATAGTGAATAGGTTGTTCCATTGTGTTCATGGCCTGGCCACCGTGAGACATAAGCAGCACTCTGGATGGACATCAACGCTAGAGCTGGTCAAAAATCATATATCACGATAAACGTACTGAATTAATCAGATAACATTAATATGCACCACACTTTCTATTTATTTACTCTTTAAACTACTACTACTACTAGTTTGATTGTTGTAGCCATCAATTGTCCCATTAACAATGACCCATATTAGCAAACGTATTTCATTTCAACCTTTACGTTTCTCTAGTAATAGGCTACTTATCGTAATGAACGATATCAGCAAAATGCCTGCGATAAGTGATATGGTATGGTCGGTGTGGATCATTTTCGGTTTATCGTCCAAGCTGTAATCAAATGCTACTCCTCTTCCTGTGAGCTCCAGTGCTAAACAGATGAATGAGATGCCAGTATGCATCTACCTCCAGGACCCAGTCCTCAGGAAGGTCAGTGCAGTGGACAGCATTCTGCACTTTGGTTTTACCATACAGAGCTCTTAACGAGGTGGGACGAAGATGACGAGCAATCTCCGGGGAAAGAGAAAATACACGGAGGGGGTTCGTTCCTACAGGCCTATACAGTGCTTTCAGAAAGTATTCACACCCCTCGACTTTCTTCATATGTTGATGTGTCACAGCCTGAATTTAAAATGAATTACATTGAGATTCTGTGTCACTGGCCTACACACAATACCACATCATGTCAAAGTGGAATCATGTTTTTGGACATTTTTGACAAATTCATTAAAAATGAAAAGCTGAAATGTCTTGAGTCAATAATTATTCAACCCCTTTGTTATGGCAAGACTAAATAAGTTCAGGAGTAAACATTTGCTTAACATGTCACATAATAAGTTGCATGGACTCACGCTGTGTGCAATAATAGAGGGACGGTATTTGGCGTTCAGGCCGAAGAGTTGAGTCTTGGTTTCATCAGACCAGAGAATCTTGTTTCTCATGGTCTGAGAGTCCTTTAGGTGCCTTTTGGCAAACTCCAAGCGGGCTGTCACGTGCTTTTTAATGAGGAGTGGCTTTCGTCTGGCAACTCTACCATAAAGGCCTGATTGGTGGAGTGCTGCAGAGATGGTTGTCCTTCTGGAAGGAACTCTGGAGCTCTGTCAGAGTGATCATCAGGTTCTTGGTCACCTCCCTGACCAAGGCCCTTCTCCCCCGATTGCTCAGTTTGGCCGGGCGGCCAGCTCAAGGAAGAGTCTTGGTGGTTTCAAACTTCTTCCATTTAAGTATGATGGAGGCCACTGTGTTCTTGGGGACCTTCAATGCTGCAGAAATGTTTTGGTACCCTTGCCGAGATCTGTGCCTCGACACAATCCTGTCTCTGAGCTCTACGGACAATTCCTTCGACCTCGTGGCTTGGTTTTTGCTCTGACATGCACTGTCAACTGTGGGGCCTTATATAGACAGGTGTGTGCCTTTCCAAATCATGTCCAATCAATTTAATTTACCACAGGTGGTCTCCAATCAAGTTGTAAAAACATCTCAAGGATGATCAATGGAAAACAGGATGCACATGAGCTAAATTTCGAGTCTCATAGCAAAGGGTCTGAATACTTATGTAAATAAGGTATTTCTGTTTTTTATTTGTAATACATTTGCAAAAAGTTCAAAAAACCTGTTTTCGCTTTGTCATTATGGGGTATTGTGTGTAGATTTATGAGGAAAATGTTTTATTTTATCCATTTTAGAATAAGGCTGTAACGTAACAAAATGTGGAAAAAGTCAAGGGGTCTGAATACTTTCCGAAGGCACTGTAGATCAGAGGGTATCATTACATTTTACATTTACATTTTAGTCATTTAGCAGACGCTCTTATCCAGAGCGACTTACAGTTAGTGAGTGCATACATTAGTCTGCCTGCCTGCCTCTATGTCTCACTGTCTGTCTGCCTGTCTGTCTCTCTGTCTGTATGTATGCCTGTCTGTCTCTCTGCCTGTCTGTCTGCCTGCCTGCCTCTATGTCTCACTGTCTGTCTGCCTGTCTGTCTCTCTCTCTGTCTGTCTGCATGTCTGTCTGTCTCTCTGTCTGTCTCTCTGTCTGTCTGTCTGTCTGTCTCTCTGTCTGTCTCTCTGTCTGCCTCTCTGTCTCTCTGTCTGTCTGTCTCTCTGTCTGTCTTTCTGTCTGTCTGTCTGTCTCTCTGTCTCTCTGTCTGCCTCTCTGTCTGTCTGTCTCTCTGTCTGTATGTATGCCTGTCTGTCTCTCTGCCTGTCTGTCTGCCTGCCTGCCTCTATGTCTCACTGTCTGTCTATCTGTCTGTCTGTCTGTCTCTCTGTCTGCCTGTCTGTCTCTCTGTCTGCCTGTCTGTCTGCCTGTCTGTCTGCCTGTGAAGAAATGTGATACTCCCCCTGTAAATAAGCAGTAGGGAGATAGGGAGACAGGGAACAGCAAGCATCAACTGAACCTCCGTATCACTGTAAAGTTATCATTTTCAGCTGAACCTCCGTATCAAAGCACTTGACAGAAGTTACGGGGTGATAGTAATTTAGTTCCGTTACCTTCACTTTATTGGGTACAGGAATAATGGTGGACATCTTGAAGCAAATGGTGACAACAGACTGGGATAGGGAGAGATTGAATATGTTGGTAAACACTCCAGCCAGCTGGTCTGCACATGCTCTGAGGACGCGGCTTGGGCCGGAAGCTTAGCGAGGGTTAACACGCCTAAATGTCTTACTCACGTCGACCACGGAGAACGAGAACTCACAGTCCTCGTGAGTGGAAGTGGCCCACGTCGGCGGCACTGTGTTTTCCTCGGAAGTGGGCGAAGAAGGTGTTTAGCTTGTCCGAGAGCGAGGCGTTGGTGTACGTGACGCATTCCTTTTATAATCCATGATTATGTGGAGTCCCTGCCACATACAGTACGTCTCGTGTCTGAGCCGTTGAATTTGTCCCTGTACTGACGTTTTGCCAGTTTGATTGACTTACGGAGGGCCAAACAATCAAAACAATCTTGAAGCATAGATTCCAATTGGTCAGACCAATGTTGAACAGTCCTTCAGACAGCATTGAGGAGTACACCACATCAGTCACTGGCTTCATCAATAAGTGCATCGATGATGTCGTCCCCACAGTGACCGTACGTACATACCCCAACCAGAAGCCATGGATTACAGGAAACATCCGCACTGAGCTAAAGGGTAGAGCTGCCGCTTTCAAGGAACGGGACTCTAACCCGGACGCTTATAAGAAATCCCGCTATGCCCTCCGACAAACCATCAAACAGGCAAAGAGTCAATACAGGACTAAGATTGAATCGTACTACACTGGCTCTGACGCTCGTCGGATGTGGAAGGGCTTGAAAACTATTACAGACTACAAAGGGAAGCACAGCCGCGAGCTGCCCAGTGACACAAGCCTACCAGACGAGCTAAACCACTTCTATGCTCGCTTCGAGGCAAGCAACACTGAAGCATGCACGAGAGCACCAGCTGTTCCGGATGACTATGTGATCACGCTCTCCGTAGCCGATGTGAGTAAGACTTTTAAGCAGGTCAACATTCACAAGGCCGTAGGGCCAGACGGATTACCAGGACGTGTACTCCGAGCATGTGCTGACCAACTGGCAAGTGTCTTCACTGACATTTTCAACATGTCCCTGACTGAGTCTGTAATACCAACATGTTTCAAGCAGACCACCATAGTCCCCGTGCCCAAGGACTCTAAGATAACCTGCCTAAATGACTACCGACCCGTAGCACTGACGTCTGTAGCCATGAAGTGCTTTGAAAGGCTGGTCATGGCTCACATCAACAGCATTATCCCAGAAACCCTAGACCCACTCCAATTTGCATACCGCCCCAACAGATCCACAGATGATGCAATCTCTATTGCACTCCACACTGCCCTTTCCCACCTGGACAAGAGGAACACATACGTGAGAATGCTATTCATTGACTACAGCTCAGCATTCAACACCATAGTGCTCTCTAAGCTCATCACTAAGCTAAGGATCCTGGGACTAAACACCTCCCTCTGCAACTGGATCCTGGACTTCCTGACGGGCCGCCCCCAGGTGGTAAGGGTAGGTAACAACACATCTGCCACACTGATCCTCAACACGGGGGCCCCTCAGGGGTGCGTGCTCAGTCCCCTCCTGTACTCTCTGTTCACCCATGACTGCATGGCCAGGCACGACTCCAACACCATCATTAAGTTTGCCGACGACACAACAGTGGTAGGCCTGATCACCGACAACGATGAGACAGCCTATAGGGGAGGAGGTCAGAGACCTGGCCGTGTGGTGCCAGGACAACAACCTCTCCCTCAACGTGACCAAGACAAAGGAGATGATTGTGGACTACAGGAAAAAAAAGAGGACTGAGCACGCCCCCATTCTCATCGACGGGGCTGTAGTGGAACAGGTTGAGTGCTTCAAGTTCCTTGGTGTCCACATCACCAACGAACTATCATGGTCCAAACACACCAAGACAGTCGTGAAGAGGGCACGGCAAAGCCTATTCCCCCTCAGGAGACTGAAAAGATTTGGCATGGGTCCTCAGATCCTCAAAAAATTCTACAGCTGCACCATCGAGAGCATCCTGACTGGTTGCATCACCGCCTGGTATGGCAACTGCTTGGCCTCCAACCGCAAGGCACTACAGAGGGTAGTGCGTACGGCCCAGTACATCACTGGGGCCAAGCTTCCTGCCATCCAGGACCTCTATACCAGGCGGTGTCAGAGGAAGGCCCTCAAAATTGTCAAAGACTCCAGCCACCCTAGTGTCACACCCTGGCCTTAGTTATCTTTGTTTTCATTAATGTTTTAGTTAGGTCAGGGTGTGACATGGTGAAGTATGTGTTTTGGTTTGTCTAGGTGTTTGTAGGTTTAATGGGGTAATGTCTTGTCTAGGTGTTTGTATGTTGATGGCTGCCTGGATTGGTTCTCAATTGGAGACAGCTGTGGTTTATTGTCTCTAATTGGGAGCCATATTTAAGGCAGCCATGGGCATCATGTGTTTGTGGGTAATTGTCTATGTTGAACGTTTGTTGCTTGTCTGTGCACTTACGTTATTTAGCTTCACGGTCGTTTGTTGTTTTGTTAGTTTTGGATAGTGTTCGGTTTCGTGTTTTTCTCTCTTCCTTAATAAAGAGATGTATTTTGCACACGCTGCGCCTTGGTCCAATATCTCACAAGAAGACGATCGTGACAGAATTACCCACCATACCAGGACCAAGCAGCGTGTCCAGGAGCCAAGGGTCTGGACATGGGAGGAGATTGTGGACGGTAAAGGGTCTTGGACTTGGGAGGAGATCCTGGATGGGATGGATCGCCGGCCATGGAGTGAAACAGTGGAGAGGCGACTGAGAGAGGAGCAACGGCGTCAGCAGGGCCATCGTCGGAAGGACGAGAGGCAACCCCAAAAAGTTTTTTGGGGGGGGCACATGGCTTGGGCGGCTGGGCAGCAGGAGGCTGCCACAGAGAGACGTGGAGAGAAGGCTACCGGATTACGGGAGCCATTGGCGAGTAGAGGGAGGGAAGCAGTGGAGGCACGGCGTAAGAGACTGAGGTGTGTTACCAGTCCGGTCCGGCCCGTTCCTGATCCCCGGTTAAGGCCAGTGGTGTGTGTTCCCAGTACGGACCGGCCTGTTCCTACTCCACGCATCAAGCCCACGGTGTGCGTCGCCAGTCCAGCCCGGTCGGTTCCTGTTCCACGTACAAAGCCTACGGTGTGCGGGGCCAGCCCAGCCCGACCTGTTCCTACTCCACGCATCAAGCCCACGGTGTGCGTCGCCAGTCCAGCCCGGCCGGTTCCTGCTCCACGTACTAAGCCTAAGGTGTGCGTCGCCAGCCCAGCCCGGCCTGTTCCTGCTTCTCGCATCAAGCCTACGGTGCGCGTCGCCAGCCCAGCCCGGCTTGTTCCTGCTCCCCGCACTAGCCCTGAGATGCGTGTCCTCAGCCCGGGACCACCAGTTCCGGCACCACGCACTAGGCCTTATGTGCGTCCCCAGGGTCCAGCATGCCCTGTTCCTTCTCCCCGCACTAGCCCTGAGATGCGTGTCCTCAGCCCGGTACCTCCAGTTCCGGCACCACGCACCAGGCCTATAGTGCGTCTCGGCCGGCCAGAGTCTGCCGTCTGCCCAACGGCGCCTGAACTGCCCGTCTGCCCAACGCCGTCTGAACTGTCCGTCTGCCAAGCGCTGCATGAACTGCCCGTCTGTACTGAGCCTGCTAAGCCGCCCGTCTGCCATGAGCCTTCAGAGCCGTCCGCCAGACCGGAGCCGCTAAAGCTTTCCGCCAGACAGGAGCCGCTAGAGCCTTCCGCCAGACAGGATCAGCCAGAGCCTTCCGCCAGACAGGATCAGCCAGAGCCTTCCGCCAGCCAGGAGCAGCCAGATCCGTCAGCCAGCCATGAGCAGCCAGATCCGTCAGCCAGCCATGAGCCGTCCAGCCAGGATCCGCCAGAGCCGTCCAGCCAGGATCGGCCAGAGCCGTCCAGCCGGGATCCGCCAGAGCCGTCCAGCCAGGATCCGCCAGCCAGCCAGGATCCGCCAGAGCCAGCCAGCCAGGATCCGCCATTCAGTCCGGTGCTGCCCCTTAGTCCGGTGCTGCCCCTTAGCCCGGTGCTGCCCCTTATCCTGGTGCTGCCCCTTATCCTGGTGCTGCTCCTTATCCTGGTGCTGCCCCTTATCCTGGTGCTGCCCCTTAGTCCGGTGCTGCCCCTTAGTCCTGTGCTGCCTCTTAGTCCGGTGCTGCCCCTTAATCCAGTGGGGTTAAGTTGGAGGGTGGTCATTTGGAGGAGGCTACGAAAGCGGGTAGTGACTATGGTGGGGTGGGGACCACGACCAGTGCCAGAGCCGCCACCGTGGACAGACGCCCACCCAGACCCTCCCCTAGACTTTATGCTGGTGCGCCCGGAGTTCGCACCTTAAGGGGGGGGTTATGTCACACCCTGGCCTTAGTTATCTTTGTTTTCATTAATGTTTTAGTTAGGTCAGGGTGTGACATGGTGAAGTATGTGTTTTGGTTTGTCTAGGTGTTTGTAGGTTTAATGGGGTAATTTCTTGTCTAGGTGTTTGTATGTTGATGGCTGCCTGGATTGGTTCTCAATTGGAGACAGCTGTGGTTTATTGTCTCTAATTGGGAGCCATATTTAAGGCAGCCATGGGCATCATGTGTTTGTGGGTAATTGTCTATGTTGAACGTTTGTTGCTTGTCTGTGCACTTACGTTATTTAGCTTCACGGTCGTTTGTTGTTTTGTTAGTTTTGGATAGTGTTCGGTTTCGTGTTTTTCTCTCTTCCTTAATAAAGAGATGTATTTTGCACACGCTGCGCCTTGGTCCAATATCTCACAAGAAGACGATCGTGACACCTAGTCATAGACTGTTCTCTCTGCTACCGCACGGCAAGCGGTACCGGAGTGCCAAGTCTAGGTCCAAAAGACTTCTCAACAGCTTCTACCCCCAAGCCATAAGACTCCTGAACAGCTAATCATGGCTACCCAGACTATTTGCACTGCCCCCCCACCCCATCCTTTTTACGCTGCTGCTACTCTGTTAATTATTTATGCATAGTCACTTTAACTCTACCCACATTTACATATTACTTCAACTACCTCAACTAGCCGGGACCCCCGCACATTGACTCTGCACCGGTACCCCCCTGTATATATAGCCTCCCTACTGTTATTCTATTTTACTTCTGCTCTTTTTTTTCTCAACACTTTTTTTGTTGCTGTAAGTAAGCATTTCACTGTAATGTCTGCACCTGTTGTATTCGGCGCATGTGACCAATAAAATTTGATTTGATTTGATTTGACCACGGGTGCGTTCTGTTACATTTTCTGCCTATAGGAGGGGAGGAGCAAAATGGAGATGTGATCTGATTTGCCGAAGGGAGGGCAGGAGAGGGCCTTGTAGACGTCCCGGAAGGGGATTAGCTATGTTCCAGAGTGCTTGATGAGGTAGCGTTTTCTTCAGATTTCCTTTATAGTCCCCAGCTACAATAAATGCGGCCTCAGGATATGCGGTTTCCTGTTTGCACAAAGTCCAGTGCAGTTCCTTGAGAGCCTTCATGGTGTCGGCTTGGGGGAATATACACGGCTGTGATGATGACCAGAGAGAATTCTCTGCGGTTGGCATTTGATGGTGAGGTATTCCAGATCAGGAGAACAAAAGGACTTGAGTTCCTGGACGTTACCACAATCACACCATGAGTAGTTAAGGATGTAGAACCCCGCTGGCTGAATGGACGGGGACTTCTAGTGGTTGAAGAATTGTATTACAATCAAATATTGTTATGTGGGGGGAAATTGAGGTGTTTGACGCACAGGAATTATAATTATGGTAGACTAGTAAAAACATTAAAACATAGACTAATGATAAAACAGATGCATTTGACGTATAGTATGGCTCTGATTTATCAATGAAAACATGCGTATATGTTGCATGCGACAGTTTGATAAAATCCCAATAATTTGTGGCGCACACAAATCCTAGAATGTCCACGTACGCCATCATTTAGTAAGACATTTTTGATAAAGGAAAGGAAAGGAGAGCGAGGGAGAACAAGGAGAGTGGGAGAGAGCGAGAGAAAGAGAGAGAGAGAGCGAAAGAGAGGGAGAGATGGAAATTAAGGGGAGATTTGCTCAGTGTTGAAAGAATTTCTGGCCAAAGCGGGCTCTCTGTAATTGCATTAGTTACCCACAAGCTTCATTTAATTTTAATGAGCCCTACAGGGCGCTAGAACCCCCAGAAGATTTTGTTGAGAATAATCAGGCTGGACAAAGAGAAAGTTTCTTCAGAGCTAGCAAATGCTATCTCACAATACTGCTGGGTGCTATGGAGCACATACCAGACACGGTTGGATCCTCTGTAGCTCAATTGGTAGAGCATGGCGCTTGTAACGCCAGGGTAGTGGGTTCAATCCCCGGGACCACCCATACCTAAAAAATGTATGCACACATGACTGTAAGTTGCTTTGGATAAAAGCGTCTGCTAAATGGCATATTATTATTATTACTTTACCTTTAGATTTTAGCCTAGTCTGTGTTTTGGACAGATTCAGGATGTTTCAAAGTTTTTTGACTCAGGATAAATGAAGCGGAAAAAGAGGGATATTTCCCAGGCTTGTTGGGGGATTTAGATGGACTGTGTTGCTGTATCATGATATGTTGCTGCCAGTGTTGCCAAATCATTTTCAGGGGAAGTTGCTAGAGGCAGGTCGATGTGTTGCTAAAAGTTGCTAAAAGACGTTGTGGTGTCATTGCGTGGTGCCATCATTACGTAATAACGTGAAACTCAATAACGTTACTGAAATTGACCGGCCATCTCGGCGACAAATATGATTTGACATTTGTTAGTTTAGATTTATTTGTTTATTATCACATATTTTTATTTGTAAAAGTAATATACATTTACGTCATTTAGCTGACGCTCTTTTCCAGAGCGACTTACAGTTAGTGCATACATTATTATTTTCATACTGGCCCCCCGTGGGAAACGAACCCACAACCCTGGCGTTGCAAACACCATGCTCTATCAACTGAGCTACCTCCCTGCCTGCCATTCCCTCCCCTACCCTGGACGACGCTGGGCCAATTGTGCGCCGCCCCATTGGTCTCCCGGTTGCGGCCGGCTACAGCAGAGCCTGGATTCGAACCAGGATCTCTAGTGGCACAGCTAGCACTGCGATGCAGTGCCTTAGACCACTGCGCCACTCGGGAGACCTTATATATATATAAACACAACACATTTTATATGATCAGATATTTTTATTTTTACACATTGAATTATTGAACAATTACACATGACACATTATTGAACAATTACATTTGATTTATTTTCTTATTAACTAGAAACCTACACATTTTGAACAATTATAGTTTTAAGCGGTGTATTGGTAGTTAGTTAATATGCTACCTAACTGATCAACAATTATAGGTACAAGCTAATAACAAGGTATACAGTGGGGGAAAAAAGTATTTAGTCAGCCACCAATTGTGCAAGTTCTCCCACTTAAAAAGATGAGAGAGGCCTGTAATTTTCATCATAGGTACACGTCAACTATGACAGACAAAATGAGAAGAAAAAAAATCCAGAAAATCACATTGTAGGATTTTTAATGAATTTATTTGCTAATTATGGTGGAAAATAAGTATTTGGTCAATAACAAAAGTTTCTCAATACTTTGTTATATACCCTTTGTTGGCAATGACACAGGTCAAACGTTTTCTGTAAGTCTTCACAAGGTTTTCACACACTGTTGCTGGTATTTTGGCCCATTCCTCCATGCAGATCTCCTCTAGAGCAGTGATGTTTTGGGGCTGTCGCTGGGCAACACAGACTTTCAACTCCCTCCAAAGATTTTCTATGGGGTTGAGATCTGGAGACTGGCTAGGCCACTCCAGGACCTTGAAATGCTTCTTACGAAGCCACTCCTTCGTTGCCCGGGCGGTGTGTTTGGGATCATTGTCATGCTGAAAGACCCAGCCACGTTTCATCTTCAATGCCCTTGCTGATGGAAGGAGGTTTTCACTCAAAATCTCACGATACATGGCCCCATTCATTCTTTCCTTTACACGGATCAGTCGTCCTGGTCCCTTTGCAGAAAAACAGCCCCAAAGCATGATGTTTCCACCCCCATGCTTCACAGTAGGTATGGTGTTCTTTGGATGCAACTCAGCATTCTTTGTCCTCCAAACACGACGAGTTGAGTTTTTACCAAAAAGTTCTATTTTGGTTTCATCTGACCATATGACATTCTCCCAATCCTCTTCTGGATCATCCAAATGCACTCTAGCAAACTTCAGATGGGCCTGGACATGTACTGACTTAAGCAGGGGGACACGTCTTGCACTGCAGGATTTGAGTCCCTGGCGGCGTAGTGTGTTACTGATGGTAGGCTTTGTTACTTTGGTCCCAGCTCTCTGCAGGTCATTCACTAGGTCCCCCCGTGTGGTTCTGGGATTTTTGCTCACTGTTCTTGTGATCATTTTGACCCCACGGGGTGAGATCTTGCGTGGAGCCCCAGATCGAGGGAGATTATCAGTGGCCTTGTATGTCTTCCATTTTCTAATAATTGCTCCCACAGTTGATTTCTTCAAACCAAGCTGCTTACCTATTGCAGATTCAGTCTTCCCAGCCTGGTGCAGGTCTACAATTTTGTTTCTGGTGTCCTTTGACAGCTCTTTGGTCTTGGCCATAGTGGAGTTTGGAGTGTGACTGTTTGAGGTTGTGGACAGGTGTCTTTTATACTGATAACAAGTTCAAACAGGTGCCATTAATACAGGTAACGAGTGGAGGACAGAGGAGCCTCTTAAAGAAGAAGTTACAGGTCTGTGAGAGCCAGACATCTTGCTTGTTTGTAGGTGACCAAATACTTATTTTCCACCATAATTTGCAAATAAATTCATTAAAAGTCCTACAATGTGATTTTCTGGATTTTTTTTCTCAATTTGTCTGTCATAGTTGACGTGTACCTATGATGAAAATTACAGGCCTCTCTCATCTTTTTAAGTGGGAGAACGTGCACAATTGGTGGTTGACTAAATACTTTTTTTCCCCACTGTATTTGCTATCTTATTGAGCAAGCAACTTAACTCAAATAATGATGTGTGCGCTAGGCATCTCTCTCCACCAAAAAAAGTTGCCAGGGTAGTCTGAAAAGTTGCTAAATCTAGCAACAAAATTGCTAAGTTGGCATCACTGGTTGCTACTAGGTTTCTGTGCCTGTTTCCTGACATCACACTCAGAACTCACTGTAACACTTTAAAGGCCTGTCAGTATGCTTCAGTTCGGCTGGAGCCTAGCCGAACTCGGCTAGCCGGACCGAACGAGTGCGCTCGCATACTCCTTTGCTTGAGAAATTAGAAAAAGACGCAATAGTATTGTTTGTCCATTTTAACCGTAGCTGTATACTGTACACTTCCTCAAAGTAGTCAGAATTTATCTAAGATAACTCAAGAAATCTGTCATTCATTTTGACGTTTTTGCCGAAGAGATCTTAGTCGCGCAATTTTACATCTAACTAAGATGTTTGTTGAAGTATTTCTCAATGAAAACATGTGCATGAAAATGAGTCGTCTATCGTTGAATGTGTGCCTGAACAGCCGAAAAACCCTCACCGAAGTCCAAAACGAACAAAAACGTCACAAAATGTCATCATAATATATGCACAAACTCTACCGAACAGTTTTGGCTGGGCGCCTCAACCCTTCCCCCCAAACCCTGCCCTGCCCTGCCCCCAAACCCAAACCCTGCCCTTCCCCCCAAACCCTGCCCTGCCCCCAAACCGTGCCCTGCCTCCAAACCCTGCCCTGCCCCCAAACCCTGCCCTGCCCTTCCCCCCAAACCCTGCCCTGCCCCCAAACCCTGCCCTGCCCCCAAACCGTGCCCTGCCCCCAAACCCTGCCCTGCCCCCAAACCGTGCCCTGCCCCCAAACCCTGCCCCCTTCAAATAATGGCTCACAAAACGTCAATACTGATGACACTGTCACTGACGTCACCCAGCGGGTCTATATGGAGGGACAGGGACAAATAAACAATTTACCTTGCGGCAGGCACCCCTCTGCTCTCTCTGTGTGTGTGTGTGTGTGTGTGTGTGTGTGTGTGTGTGTGTGT
Organism: Coregonus clupeaformis; assembly: GCF_020615455.1. NCBI lineage: Eukaryota > Metazoa > Chordata > Actinopteri > Salmoniformes > Salmonidae > Coregonus > Coregonus clupeaformis. Next base: position 1,224,664 of record NW_025533463.1, read on the forward strand.
GTGTGTGTCTGTATTGACAAGATGAGGCTTGTTGTACCCATGCCATCTCTCTCTGTCCCACCAATAGATCAGTAGGCGGCTGGGCTGTGTGTCTCTTCTACAGACACGCTTCAGATACTAGACAACAGTTCATCTGTCGCTCTACTCTAATCAATTAAAACTTATTAAAGTTGAACTGACATTAAATCTTATTAAAATCTGTTCATATACACCCCCATGAAGAATATGGCACCTTTTTTGTTTTACTATTTCTCACAAGCATGCGCTTTGGGAATTACGTATACTAAGGCATTTGTGAAAACTCTACAGCAATATTGAGTGGGAAAGCGGCCGTGCGTTTGGACAATTAATAGACACTGCAGTAAATAAAACTGAATGAAAAACATCTGTCCTGTCCAGGACCAGATCTATGCAGACCGGTTTTACAGGCAGTAGCAACAGCGCGACTTTAGATCATTAGAACGCATTCATCAAAAGCCACAAAATACACCTGAATGGATTTCTGCAAATATGTAAATACCACGGGAGTCCTCTTACATTTGGGAATTTTACAATCCTATTGATCAAACAACCATGAAAAGGTAGGCTCTCTCTCTCCCTCAGTTGCACATCATCAACAAGATCAACAGCTAGTGCTAGCAGGAGCGAGATGAGCTAAAACCTAACGAGGGAACAGTAGATAAACCCTCTCAAACTGTTTCAGCTAATTGGCGGTCAAAATTGCACTGATAAACGATGGGGAATAGTAGCCTGGTCGTCCTTCTGCAGCTTGTCCCGACCCACGTATTGACAACTGAATGGGCACTTGCCTGCCTGCCCACCCATTTGATCGATGCCAAATACAGAAGATAGCCCTATTTGGTAAAATACCCATATTTATGGTAAGAACAGCTCAAATAAGCAAAGAGAAACGACAGTCCATCATTACTTTAAGACATGAAGGTCAGTCAATACGGAACATTTCAAGAACTTTGAAAAGTTTTGTCAAGTGCAGTCGCAAAAACCATCAAAAGCTATGATGAAACTGGCTCTCATGAGGACCGCCACAGGAATGGAAGACCCTGAGATACCTCTGCTGCAGAGGATAAGTTACCAGCCTCAGAAATTGCAGCCCAAATAAATGCTTCACAGAGTTCAAGTAACAGACATCTCAACATCAACTGTTCAGAGGGGACTGTGTGAATCAGGCCTTCATGGTCGAATTGCTGCAAATAAAACACTACTAAAGGACACCAATAAAAAGAAGAGACTTGCTTGGGCCAAAAAACACGAGCAATGGACATTAGACCGATGGAAATTTGTCCTTTGGTCTGGATTCCAAATTTGAGATTTTGGGTTCCAACCGCCGTGTCTTTGTGAGATGTGGTGTGGGTGAACGGATGATCTCCATATGTGTAAAGCATATGTGGGAACTCCTTCAAGACTGTTGGAAAAGCATTCCAGGATAAGCTGGTTGAGAGAATGCCAAGAGTGTGCAAAGATGTCATCAAGGCAAAGGGTGTCTATTTGAAGATTCTCAAATATAAAATATACTTTGATTTGTTTAACACTTTTTTTTTGTTTACTACATGATTCCAAATGTCTGTAGTTGAGTAGCCAGCCTAGGCTACCGCTCAAATGTTGCTGTAGTAGGCCTACATGTTTCTCCTTTGCATGATGTTTTGATGCAGGTTTTGTTTTTTGGTTATTCATTGTCCCGCGGGCCTTGTGTTTGACAAATGTGCGCTAGCCTATTACCCATGTTATGACTGACTTGTGATCACTGCCCTTTGCTAGTTTGATTGTATTGACATTCCCAGCCTTAGTTACAGTCGTCCGTTTTTCTTCAAAATATTGAGTCGCTGAAACTGAAAACGGTGCATCCCGAATGGGTTGTGGCAGCAAACAATGTACCAGGCCAGCTGTTATTTACAACCAGCAATATTTGTTGGACAACCAAGAAATGTATCGGTGAATTATATTAATCATGCATTGAACTGCATCCATCTATTCTGCCAACAGAATTTACTGTGCGTCATGGATTTGTTTTGTTGTCAAATAGAACCTATTTTTAAAACCTCTTATAAAATTGAGTTTGAAGCATAAACTGATAATTTGATAGTCGACTGATATGATCGTCTGTTTGTTTCATAACTGCAAAAGTAGTTAAAACGCTGTCAGTTCCACTTTAAGCCAATCATTCATTCCTTTCCATATTCATCCATGAATGGTGATGTAAATGGTGCTTCCCTTCAGAACCCAGGGACAGTTAGACACAGCAGCAGGTGGGAGGACTGCCAGCACTGACTCGTGCTTCCCTTCAGAACCCAGGGACACTTAGACACAGCAACAGGTGGGAGGACTGCCAGCACTGACTCGTGCTTCCCTTCAGAACCCAGGGACACTTAGACACAGCAACAGGTGGGAGGACTGCCAGCACTGACTCGTGCTTCCCTTCAGAACCCAGGGACAGTTAGACACAGCAGCAGGTGGGAGGACTGCCAGCACTGACTCGTGCTTCCCTTCAGAACCCAGGGACAGTTAGACACAGCAACAGGTGGGAGGACTGCCAGCACTGACTCGTGCTTCCCTTCAGAACCCAGGGACAGTTAGACACAGCAACAGGTGGGAGGACTGCCAGCACTGACTCGTGCTTCCCTTCAGAACCCAGGGACACTTAGACACAGCAACAGGTGGGAGGACTGCCAGCACTGACTCGTGCTTCCCTTCAGAACCCAGGGACAGTTAGACACAGCAGCAGGTGGGAGGACTGCCAGCACTGACTCGTGCTTCCCTTCAGAACCCAGGGACAGTTAGACACAGCAGCAGGTGGGAGGACTGCCAGCACTGACTCGTGCTTCCCTTCAGAACCCAGGGACAGTTAGACACAGCAACAGGTGGGAGGACTGCCAGCACTGACTCGTGCTTCCCTTCAGAACCCAGGGACAGTTAGACACAGCAACAGGTGGGAGGACTGCCAGCACTGACTCGTGCTTCCCTTCAGAACCCAGGGACAGTTAGACACAGCAACAGGTGGGAGGACTGCCAGCACTGACTCGTGCTTCCCTTCAGAACCCAGGGACAGTTAGACACAGCAACAGGTGGGAGGACTGCCAGCACTGACTCGTGCTTCCCTTCAGAACCCAGGGACACTTAGACACAGCAACAGGTGGGAGGACTGCCAGCACTGACTCGTGCTTCCCTTCAGAACCCAGGGACAGTTAGACACAGCAGCAGGTGGGAGGACTGCCAGCACTGACTCGATGTAACTGTACCAACCGACTTAGGATTCGGTGGACCTTTACGATTCAAACAACATTACTTCTGGTGAAAGTGAGGTTGATACATGTATTTTCGTTGTACAGTACTAACACTCATTGGCCCTTGAAATGACCATGCAAAACACAAATTCAAAAAAAAAAATCTGAAAAAATCTCCTAAACAATGCCATCTGCGAAATGCTATGTAAGTAGCAGAGTCAGTGTTTTGCCGTTCCCTCCCTGCCAGGGACCTGTTCTCATGGACTCTGGTCAAAAGTAGTGCACTGACTATATAGGGAATAGGGTGCCATTTGGACCTGGACAATGGATGTTCTGATGATGTAAGAGCCATTTAATTAAACAACGATCAAAGCCTGAGGACATGACAGGAATCTCCCCAGAGCTCAATGCCATGGTTACCACCACCGCTAATCTCCACTGGTCCTCTCTCGCTCTCTCTCTCTCCCTCCCTCTCTCTTCTCTCCCTCCCTCTTTCTCTGCGCGCTCTCTCTCTCCCCCTTCTCTCTCTCTCCCCCCTCCCCCCAGCCTTTTTTGAATCGACAACAAGAGTCCTTCTCCAATAAATAGAATTTACTTCCGACGACCAAATTATGTTAAACCTGATTTGTAAACCTCATTGTTAGTCTCAGATTTCTGTTTTTAGCAGATCAACAAATGATCTCTTCATAATGTTTGTAATGGTCAAGGCGTGGTGGGGTATTAGATAGCTACTAAACCCAGTTAGAGCAGGCATTAAGGAGAACTGACATCGTTTTGATGGAAACAGCAAACTACATTACAGTTATGAAAGTAAATTACCTGGAACTCATCTGGAGCCTACTGCTGCTGGTCAGAAAACACTTAGCTTCTCAAATAGTCTAATTTCAGATTGCCATAACCTGTCCAGTTTCTATTGTTAAAGGGGAAATCCCACTCAAAAAACGAACTTTTGGTATTTTTTTTTTATTAGTCAACTGTTGATAAAGTCCCAAAATGTTTTGCATGTCAGCAGTGAAGTTTTCAAGATATTGGACTTTCAAGAAGCAAAGTGTCACCGGCCGCATCATCATGATGATGCAAAATGCGTGGATCTTCCCTTTTATTTTTAAGAATTGTTAATTGCTCTATTTTCTAATGTAACATTGTACTTTGGCAATATGTATCAATACGTCATACCAGTAAAGCAAACAGAAATGTAAATATACAGTGAGCTCCTAACGTATTGGGACAGTGCTGTTGTCGTTTTGACTCTGTACTCCAGCACCTTGTCCAATGACTACGAGGTTAAAGTGCAGACTGTCAGCATTCATTTGAGGGTATTTTCATCCATATCGGGTGAACCATTTAGAAAATTACAGCACTTTTTGTACATAGTCCCCCCATATTAGGGGACCAAAAGTATTGGGACAAATTCACTTATATGTGTATTAATGTAGTAAAAAGTGAAGTATTTGGTCCCATATTCACAGCACACAATTACTATAATAATAATAATAATATGCCATTTAGCAGACGCTTTTATCCAAAGCAACTTACAGTCATGCTACATTAAGATTGTGACTCTACAACTTTGTTGGATGTATTTGCTGTTTATTTTGGTTGTGTTTCAGATAATTTTGTGCCCAACAGAAATGAATGTTAAATAATGTATTGTGTCATTTTTGGAGTCACTTTTATTGTAAATAAGAATATAATATGTTTCTAAGCACTTCTACATTAATGTGGATGTTACCATGATTACAGATAATCCTGAATGAATCGTGAATAATAATGAGTGAGAAAGTTAGATGCACATCGATAGGGCTGTAGTGGAGCGGGTCGAGAGCTTCAAGTTCCTCGGTGGCCACATCACTAAGGAATTAACACGGACACCCACACAGTTTTGAAGAGGGCACGACAGCGCCCCTTCACCCTCAGGAGACTGAAAAGATTTGGCATTGGCCCTCAGATCCTCAAAAAGTTATACAGCTGCACCATCGAGAGCATCTTGACTGGCTGCATCACCGCTTGGTACGACAACTGCAAGGCAACCGCAAGGTGCTACAGAGGGTGCGATACGGCAACTACAAACCACCCGACCGCAAGGTAGTGGTGAGTATGGCTCAGTAAACCTGTATATATACACTACCGGTCAAAAGTTTTAAAACACCTACTCATTCAAGGGTTTCTCTTTATTTTTACTATTTTCTACATTGTAGAATAATAGTGAAGACATAAAAACTGTGAAATAACACATATGGAATCATGTAGTAATCAAAAAAGTGTTAAACAAATCAAAATATATTTCATAGTTGAGATTCTTCAAATAGCCACCCTTTGCCTTGATGACAGCTTTGCACACTCTTGCCATTCTCTCAACAAGCTTCACCTGGAATGCTTTTCCAACAGTCTTGAAGGAGTTCCCACATATGCTGAGCACTTGTTGGCTGCTTTTCCTTCACTCTGCGGTCCAACTCATCCCAATCCATCTCAATTGGGTTGAGGTCGGGGGATTGTGGAGGCCAGGTCATCTGATGCAGCACTCCATCACTCTCCTTCTTGGTAAAATAGCCCTTACACAGCCTGGAGGTGTGTTGGGTCATTGTCCTGTTGAAAAACAAATGATAGTCCCACTAAGCCCAAACCAGATGAGATGGCGTATCGCTGCAGAATGCTGTGGTAGCCATGCTGGTTAAGTGTGCCTTGAATACTAATAAATCACAGACAGTGTCACCAGCAAAGCACCCCCACACCATCACACCTCCTCCTCCATGCTTTACGGTGGGAAATACACATGCAGAGATCATCCGTTCACCTACATGGTGTCTCACAAAGACACGGCGGTTGGAACCCAAAATCTCAAATTTGGACTCCAGACCAAAGGACACATTTCCATCGGTCTAATGTCCATTGCTCGTGTTTCTTGGCCCAAGCAGGTCTCTTCTTATTATTGGTGTCCTTTAGTAGTGTTTTCTTTGCAACAATTCGACCATGAAGGCCTGATTCACGCAGTCTCCTCTGAACAGTTGATGTTGAGATGTGTCTGTTACTTGAACTCTGTGAAGCATTTATTTGGGCTGCAATTTCTGAGGCTGGTAACTCTAATGAACTTATCCTCTGCAGCAGAGATAACTCAGGGTTTTCCATTCCTGTGGCGGTCCTCATGACAGCCAGTTTCATCATAGCGCTTGATGGTTTTTCTGACTGACCTTCATGTCTTAAAGTAATGATGGACTGTCGTTTCTCTTCGCTTATTTGAGCTGTTCTTGTCATAATATTGACTTGGTCTTTTACCAAATAGAGCTATCTTCTGTATACCCCCCCACCTTGTAACGACACAACTGATTGGCTCAAACGCATTAAGAAGGAAAGAAATTTCACCAATTAACTTTTAAGAAGGCACACCTGTTAATTGAAATGCATTCCAGGTGACTACCTCATGAAGCTGGTTGAGAGAATGCCAAGAGTGTGCAAAGCTGTCATCAAGGCAAAGTGTGGCTATTTGAAGAATCTCAAATATAAAATATATTTTGATTTGTTTAACACTTTTTTGGTTACTACATGATTCCATATGTGTTATCTCATTGTTTTGATGTCATCAGTATTATTCTACAATGTTGAAAATAGTTAAAATAAAGAAAACCCCCAATGAGTAGGTGTTCTAAAACTTTTGACCGATAGTGTAGATATACTGAACAAAAATATAAATGCAACACGCTACAATTTCTAAGATTTAACTGAGTTACAGTTGGCGTTTCACCGAAATCAGTCAATTGAAATAAATTCCGAATCTATTAGACCCTCCTCCCCCTTACTGTTAATTATCTATCCTGGAGTTTCAGTTTCATTACAGACAGAAATACTCCTCAGTTTCATCAGCTGTCTGGGTGGCTGATCTCAGACGATCCTGCAGGTGAAGAAGCCGGTTGTGGAGGTCCTGGGCTGGCGTGGTTACACGTGGTCTGCGGTTGTGAGGCCGGTTGGATGTACTGCCAAATTCTCTAAAACGACGTTGGAGGCAGCTTATGGTAGAGAAATGAACATTCAATTCAATGGCAACAGCTCTGGTGCACATTCCTGCAGTCAGCATGCCAATTGCACACTCCCGCAAAACTTGAGACATCTGTGGCATTGTGTTGTGACAAAACTGCACATTTTAAAGTTGCCTTTTATTGTCCCCAGCACAAGGTGCACCTGTGTAATGATCATGCTGTTTAATCAGCTTCTTGATATGCCACACCTGTCAGGTGGATGGATTATCTCGGCAAACTTGAAAAATGCTCACTAACAGGGATGTAAACAAATTTGTGCACAACATTTGAGAGAAATAAGCTTTTTGTGCGTATGTAACATTTTGGGGATTTTTTTATTTCAATTTATGGAACATGGGACCAACACTTTACATGTTGAGTTTATATTTTTGTTCAGTGTATATACCAGTATAGCAGGCGATGTCAGAGGAAGGCCCGCATTCTTTTTTAAAGACTCCAGCCCAAGCCATAGACTGTTCTCTCTGCTACCGCACGGCAATCGCTACCAGTGCACCAACGTAACAAAATGTGGAAAATGTCAAGGGGTCAGAATACTTTTCAAATAACACTGTATCGTTATATTAGCAGAACACTGCTTCTCCAGAGAAAATGTATGTGGCTGTTTGCCCAAGTTTTCATGTTTTCTAACAATCAGAGCTTTGAGCTCTTGAGCTAAGCAGATCTTCTCCACGTTACACAAGCCTGAGTTAATGTGAAATAGATGTACAGATAATAGGTGACACATGATGTAACTGCGAATGAGCGCGTTTCTGATTTGAAAGGAGGATTGTTGTAGCTTAGTGCTGAAATGAAAGGTAAACACACCTGCAGTCAGTCGGCCTATCACAGTGTGCGTCCCAAACGGTACCCTATTTCCTATATAGTGCACTACTTTTGACCATACGTTATAAAGGGAATAGGGTGCCGTTTGGAAGTCAACAGCGATGAGCCACACAGCCCAGACCTCATCGTCACTAAACAGGATTACAGAAGATACCTCTATTTCCAAAAACACTCATTCTCACACTTGAAGGTTCCAACGCAGCTATTTCTATCTCAATATCAAATTATTTCTGGGTGAAAATTAAGTACCTTACAGTGATTGTTGTAAAATGGTCAAAAATAAACAAAAATAACGTCTTAGCAAAGAGCAATTTCTCAAGAAAGAATTTTGTCTGGGAGTGGTCTGAGTGGGGGAGGAGGAAAACTGAAAACTAGCTGTTATTGGCAGAGAGATTTGGAACTCTCTTTCTTATTGGTCTATTAACTAATTTATCACCTGGTGATGTCACCAGGCAGGCCAAAACTCCATCCCACCAAAACAGGCTGACATTGCAGGCGGTCTTTTCAAACAGCTCTTACACTAAAAGGGAATTATCATCATTTTCACAATTTCACAGTATTATTCCAACCTCATAGTGTGGAAAAATACACAGTGCACAAAACATTAAGAACATTCTTCCTGATATTGAGTTAAAAGCGTTCCACAGGGTTGCTGGCCCATGTTGACTCCAATGCTTCCCACTGGGTTGCTGGCCCATGTTGACTCCAATGCTTCCCACAGGGTTGCTGGCCCATGTTGACTCCAATGCTTCCCACAGGGTTGCTGGCCCATGTTGACTCCAATGCTTCCCACTGGGTTGCTGGCCCATGTTGACTCCAATGCTTCCCACTGGGTTGCTGGCCCATGTTGACTCCAATGCTTCCCACAGGGTTGCTGGCCCATGTTGACTCCAATGCTTCCCACAGGGTTGCTGGCCCATGTTGACTCCAATGCTTCCCACAGGGTTGCTGGCCCATGTTGACTCCAATGCTTCCCACTGGGTTGCTGGCCCATGTTGACTCCAATGCTTCCCACAGGGTTGCTGGCCCATGTTGACTCCAATGCTTCCCACTGGGTTGCTGGCCCATGTTGACTCCAATGCTTCCCACAGGGTTGCTGGCCCATGTTGACTCCAATGCTTCCCACAGTTGTGTTAAAGGGATAGTTCAGGATTTGGACAATGAGGCCCTTTATCTACTTTCACAGAGTCAGATTAACTGGTGGATACCAGATTTGTATTTGTATTTATTATGGATCCCCGTTAGCTGCTGCCAAGGCAACAGCTACTATTCCTGGGGTCCAGCAAAATTAAGGCAATTATACATTTTAAAAACATTACAATACATTCATAACAGATTTCACAACATATTGAGTTGATGAACCTGTGGAAACCATTTTTATGTCTCTGTGTCCAGTATGAAGGAAGAGGTAGTGTCAAGAGCCAATGCTAACTAGTGTTAGCACAATGACTGGAAGTCTACGCTAGCAGATACCCATAGACTTCCAGTCATTGTGCTAAAGCTAGTTAGCAATTGCGCTAGCGCTAGTTAGCAACTTCCTTCAAACCGTTTCGGAGAGACATAAAAATTATATCCACGAGTTAATCTGACTCTGGGGAAGTAGATAAAGCGCCTCGTTGCCAAAATCCTTTGGGTGGTGGACCATTGTTGATACACACGGGAAACCGTTGAGCGTGAAAAACCCAGCAGCGTTGCAGTTCTTGACACAAACCTGTGTGCCTGGCACCTACTACCATACCCCGTTCAAAGGCACTGAAATATTCACCCTCTGAATGGCACACATACACAATCCATGTCTCAACTGTCTCAAGGCTTAAAAATCCTTCTTTAACCTGTCTCCTCCCCTTCATCTACACTGGTTGAAGTGGATTTAACAAGTTACATCAATAAGGGATCATAGTTTTCACCTGGATTCACCTGGTCAGTGTATATTATGGAAATAGCAGGTGTTCATAATGTTTTGTACACTCAGTGTATATAAAACACAGGAAAATCACGTTTTTGACTGCACTGAGCCTTTAAGAGTCCACTTAAGCAATATATGTATTTTTTAAATTTAACCAAAAATGTTAGTTGTGGAATCCCCTTCAGAGGTCTTTATCCACACCAGTGAAAATTGTTCCGAGGTCTCGATCCACACCAGTGAAAACTGTTCAGAGGTCTCGATCCACACCAGTGAAAACTGTTCAGAGGTCTCGATCCACACCAGTGAAAACTATTCAGAGGTCTCGATCCACACCAGTGAAAACTCTTCAAAGGTCTCGATCCACACCAGTGAAAACTCTGCAGAGGTCTCGATCCACACCAGTAAAAACTCTTCAGAGGTCTCGATCCACACCAGTGAAAACTCTGCAGAGGTCTTGATCCACACCAGTGAAAACTCTTCAAAGGTCTCTATCCATACCAGTGAAAACTCTTGACATTGCAAACAAATGAAGATACTATCAAACAAACAATACAATCACTGGCAACTATTTGAAAACAAGGCACATCAATCTGATTGCATGCATCTGCTGTCTATCCAAAACAACGTCTCATTAGATTTGCAGAATATACAGGATTTGAACGGCATGAGCTGATCATTGGGCAGTATTATTGAGTACTTTCCTCCTCTATCAACCATTTTACATTATAGTCATTTAGCAGATGCTCTTATCCAGAGCGACTTACAGGAGCAATTAGGGTTAAGTGCCTTGCTCAAGGGCAGATCTTTCACCTAGTCGGCTCGGGATTAGAACCAGCGACCTTTACGGTTACTGGCACAACGCTCATAACCACTAAGCTAAACTGCCGCCCCAAACCGAGTGGCCTGCAGTACCCAGGACCTGCCTACAGTACATTTGATTAACTAACTACTATTGCAGATCAAACCAACAGGATACTTGGGGGGGAAGGAAGGAAAAGGTGATTGTGAGTTCATTGGGCAGCAGGAATAACACTAACATGCGGCCTAACTACTATCACCTAACTACTATCACCTAACTACTATCACCTAACTACTATCACCTAACTACGGTTGCAAACAGGATACTCAGGAGCCAGGAAAGACAAAAAACAACAGTCAACAGGGAGCAGAACAGATTTGGTTAGATTGCAAACATTAACACTGGAGTTTCCTCCTGCTGCGCGGTCAACCGAGTGGCCTGCAGGACTAAAACATGCTGCACAGCCTAACTACTGAATCGGATCAAACCAAGCTGTGAAATCAAATCACATTTTATTTGTCACAAGCTTCGTAAACAACGGGTGAAGACTAAGAGTGAAATGCTTACTTACGGGCCCTTCCCAACGACGCAGAGAGAAAGAAAATAGAGAAATAATAAAAATAAAAAATAACACGTAATAATAAAAGTAATAATAAATACACAATGAGTAACGATAACTTGGCTATATACACGGGGTACCAGTACCGAGTCAATGTGCAGGGGTACGAGGTAATCGACGTAGATATGTACATATAACTGGGAATAAAGTGACTAGGCAACAGGATAGATAATAAACAGTAGCAGCAGCGTATGTGATGAGTCAAAGAAATTGAGTGCAAAAAGGGTCAATGCAGATAGTTAACCAAATATCTACCCGGACTAACTACAGTGGCTTGCTAAAGTATTCACCCCCCTTGGTATTTTTCCTATTTTGTTGCCTTACAACCCGGAATTCAAATGGATTTTGGGGGGTTTGTATCATTTGATTTGCACAACATGCCTATCACTTTGAAGATGAAAAAATATTTTTATTTGTGAAACAAACAAGAAATAAGTAAAAACTGAAAACTTGAGCGTGCATAACTATTCACCCCCCAAAAAAAAATCTATACTTTGTATAGCAACATTTTGCAGCAATTACAGCTGTAAGTCTCTTGGGAGCCACTGGGATCTTTGCCCATTCTTCAAGGCAAAACTGCTCCAGCTCCTTCAAGTTGGATGGGTTCCTCTGGTGTACAGCAATCTTTAAGTCATACCACAGATTCTCAATTGGGTTGAGGTCTGGGCTTTGACTAGGCCATTCCAAGACATTTAAATGTTTCCCCTTAAACCACTCGAGTGTTGCTTTAGCAGTATGCTTAGGGTCATTGTCCTGCTGGAAGGTGAACCTCCGTCCCAGTCTCAAATCTCTGGAAGACTGAAACAGGTTTCCCTCAAGAATTTCTGTGTATTAAGCGCCATCCATCATTCCTTCAATTCTGACCAGTTTCCCAGTCCCTGCTGATGAAAAACATCCCCACAGCATGATGCTGCCACACCATGCTTCACTGTGGGGATGGTGTTCTCGGGGTGATGAGAGGTGTTGGGTTTGCGCCAGACATAGCGTTTTCCTTGATGGCCAAAAAGCTCAATTTTAGTCTCATCTGACCAGAGTACCTTCTTCCATATGTTTGGGGAGTCTCCCACATTGCTTTTGGTAAACACCAAACGTGTTTGCTTATTTTTTTCTTTAAGCAATGGCTTTTTTCTGGCCACTCTTCCGTAAAGCCCAGCGCTGTGGAGTGTACGGCTTAAAGTTGTCCTATGGACAGATACTCCAATCTCTGCTGTGGAGCTTTGCAGCTCCTTCAGGGTTATCTTTGGTCTCTTTGTTGCCTCTCTGATTAATGCCCTCCTTGCCTGGGCCGTGAGTTTTGGTGGGTGGCCTCTCTTGGCAGGTTTGTTGTGGTGCCATATTCTTTCCATTTTTTAATAATGGATTTAACGGTGCTCCGTGGGATGTTCAAAGTTTCGGATATTTTTTTATAACCCAACCCTGATCTGTACTTCTCCACAACTTTGTCCCTGACCTGTTTGGAGAGCTCCTTGGTCTTCATGGTGCCGCTTGCTTGGTGGTGCCCCTTGCTTAGTGGTGTTGCAGACTCTGGGGCCTTTCAGAACAGGTGTATATATACTGAGATCATGTGACAGATCATGTGACACTTAGATTGCACACAGGTGGACTTTATTTAACTAATTATGTGACTTCTAAAGGTAATTGGTTGCACCAGAACTTATTTAGGGGCTTCATAGCAAAGGGGGTGAATACATATGCACGCATCACTTTTCCGTTATTTATTTTTTAGAATTTTTTGAAACAAGTTATTTTTTCATTTCACTTCACCAATTTGGACTATTTTGTGTAGGTCCATTACATGAAATCCAAATAAAAATCCATTTAAATTACAGGTTGTAATGCAACAAAATAGGAAAAATGCAAAGGGAGATGAATACTTTTGCAAGGCACTGTATTTAGCAGTCTTATGGCTTGGGGGTAGAAGCTGTTCAGGGTCCTGTTGGTTCCAGACTTGGTACATCGATACCGCTTGCTGTGCAGTAGCAGAGAGAACAGTCTATGAATTGGGTGGCTGGAGTCTGACAATTTTTTGGGCCTTCCTCTGACACCGCCTGGTATAGAGGTCCTGGATGGTAGAGAGCTCGGCCCGGTGATATACTGGGCCATACGCATTACCCTTTGTAGCGCCTTGTGGTCGGATGCCAAGCGGTTCCCATACCAAGTGGTGATGCAGCCAGTCAAGATGCTCTCAATGGTGCAGCTATACAACTTTTTGAGGATCTGAGGGGCCCATGGCAAATCTTTTCAGCCTCCTGAGGGGGAAGAGGAGTTGTCGTGCTCTCTTCACGACTGCGTTGGTGTGTGTGGACCATGATACATCCTTAGTGAAGTGGACACCGAGGAACTTGAAGCTCTCAACCTGCTCCACAACAGCCTAACTACCAAATCAGACCAAACCAATAGGATACTACGGGGGATACTAGGGGGAAGGCAAGACAAAGGGATTGTGAGTTTATTGGTCAGCTCAACTAGCCTCCAACTCAACAGGCAGAAGAATAGTGTGGTTGGGTGTGTTCTGTAGGGGCCTGAATGGTGTTGAGAACTGTAACCCTCATTCTCATGGTAACAGAGGAGTGATCGGCCACAGCACAGCGTCATGTCATTAGGTTTCACATCACACACACACACACAGGCACAGCCCTGCAGCACTGGTTCCACAGCAACACACACACACACACACACACACAAAGGCACAGCCCTGAGAGAGCCATGGAGTGGCAGGTAGTCTAGCGGTTAAGAGCAGGTAGCCTAGCGGTTAAGAGCAGGTAGCCTAGCGGTTAACAGCAGGTAGCCTAGCGGTTAAGAGCAGGTAGCCTAGCGGTTAACAGCAGGTAGCCTAGCGGTTAAGAGCAGCAGGTAGCCTAGCGGTTAAGAGCAGCAGGCAGCATAGCGGTTAAGAGTAGGTAGCCTAGCGGTTAAGAGCAGGTAGCCTAGCGGTTAAGAGCAGGTAGCCTAGCGGTTAAGAGCAGGTAGCCTAGCGGTTAAGAGCAGGTAGCCTAGCGGTTAAGAGCAGGTAGCCTAGCGGTTAAGAGCAGGCAGCCTAGCGGTTAAGAGCAGCAGGCAGCCTAGCGGTTAAGAGCATTGGGCTACTACCTGAAAGGTCGCTGGTTCAAATCTCCAAGCCGACTAGGTGAAAAATCTGTCTGTGCCCTTGAGCAAGGCACTTAACCCTAATTAGTCCTGTAAATGGAAAACTGCACCGCCCGCAACAGCAGGGCTCTCCAGAGGGTGGTGCGGTCTGCCTAACGCATCACCGGGGGCAAACTACCTGCCCTCCAGGACACCTACAGCACTCGATGTCACAGGAAGGCCAAAAAGATCATCAAGGACATCAACCACCCGAGCCACGGCCTGTTCACCCCGCTATCATCCAGAAGGTGAGGTCAGTACAGGTGCATCAAAGCTGGGACCGAGAGAATGAAAAACAGCTTCTATCTCAAGGCCATCAGACTGTTAAATAGCCATCACTAGCCGGCTACCACCCGGTTACTCAACCCTGCACCTTAGAGGCTGCTGCCCTATATACATAGACATGGAATCACTGGTCACTTTAAATGGAACACTAGTCACTTTAATAATGTTTACGTACTGTTTTACTCACTTCATTTGTATATACTGTATCCTACTGTATTTTAGTCAATGCCACTCCGACATTGCTCGTCCTAATATTTATATATTTCTTAATTCCATTCTTTTACTTTTAGAGCTATGTGTATTGTTGTGAATTGTTAGATACTACTGCACTGTTGGAGCTAGGAACACAAGCATTTCGCTACAACCGCAATAACATCTGCTAAATATGTGTATGTGACCAATATAATGTGATTTAAGTTGCTCTGGTTAAGAGCGTCTGCCAAATGACTAAATTGTAAAATGTGAGAAAGAGAGAGAATGAGATGGCCAGAGGGAAAGACCATGAAGCATTTATGACTGATAATTATCAGGCTAATACTGAACCGAATGAACTGCGATAAGAATACATACACAACGGCTAATGTATATTAGAGGTCAAATATTATATTGAGTAGCCGGCAGGCGCGCGTGAGATTCGGTTATGGGGTTCCAACTCTCCGAGATTAAACGTTTGGTACCTCATCCTGCCTTTTATGGAGTAACCAATCACTCCAGACAGTCAGACAGAACCAGGGCAGGAATAAGTCAAGGATCTTCTATCTCCCGAATACAGAGGTTATAGCCGTAGGGTCACTATAGACAAACTGTCATAACCTGAGGGACAAAAATATAGGCTTTAGCGTTGCCAAATAACTTTGTGACATTGCTGTCATTTGTACCAAATGCATCGATAATCATGCCAATACATTTCAGATACGAGAGCGTGAGTGTGTGTGAGAGAGAGAGAGAGATTCATCAATGCTAGTATACAGCCTCTATCTCAGCACGAAGTTTGTTTGTGGGTGAAGGGGTGGCGGTCGCCTACTTCAAGTACTACTTGACTTGTAGCTACCCCAGCTAGCTGTATTATTTAGTCTGGCTTTTTGAGAGGTTTCAGAGATGGACTGATTAGCATCCTCTCGAGTCAACAGTGTGCTTACTGTACTGCAGGAAGACATTGATCTGTTTGCTGTTACCCTCTGGACAGCCGATCATTAGTATAGATAGTAAGCATGGTTATGTAACCATATTTAGTCCTACCTGCTATGGTGACTTTTAAATTAATTGAGATTCACACGTTCATTTTTTTGGTAGAATTACTGTCATGGTATTGATGCCAAATTGCAAGCCTTATCTGCACCTTCTCTATTCCATAACCAATGGGTGTGCCTGAGATGTATCACCTCTCAACTAGGTCAGCTGTTTCAACCTGGAACACAATTCTGAGTCTCATCACCTCTCAACTAGGTCAGCTGTTTCAACCTGGAACACAATTCTGAGTCTTATCACCTCTCAACTAGGTCAGCTGTTTCAACCTGGAACACTATTCTGAGTCTCATCACCTCTCAACTAGGTCAGCTGTTTCAACCTGGAACACTATTCTGAGTCTCATCACCTCTCAACTAGGTCAGCTGTTTCAACCTGGAACACTATTCTGAGTCTCATCACCTCTCAACTAGGTCAGCTGTTTCAACCTGGAACACTATTCTGAGTCTCATCACCTCTCCACTAGGTCAGCTGTTTCAACCTGGAACACTATTCTGAGTCTCATCACCTCTCAACTAGGTCAGCTGTTTCAACCTGGAACACAATTCTGAGTCTCATCACCTCTCAACTAGGTCAGCTGTTTCAACCTGGAACACTATTCTGAGTCTCATCACCTCTCAACTAGGTCAGCTGTTTCAACCTGGAACACTATTCTGAGTCTCATCACCTCTCAACTAGGTCAGCTGTTTCAACCTGGAACACTATTCTGAGTCTCATCACCTCTCAACTAGGTCAGCTGTTTCAACCTGGAACACTGTTCTGAGTCTCCTCACCTCTCAACTAGGTCAGCTGTTTCAACCTGGAACACTATTCTGAGTCTCATCACCTCTCAACTAGGTCAGCTGTTTCAACCTGGAACACTATTCTGAGTCTCATCACCTCTCAACTAGGTCAGCTGTTTCAACCTGGAACACTATTCTGAGTCTCATCACCTCTCAACTAGGTCAGCTGTTTCAACCTGGAACACTATTCTGAGTCTCATCACCTCTCAACTAGGTCAGCTGTTTCAACCTGGAACACTGTTCTGAGTCTCATCACCTCTCCACTAGGTCAGCTGTTTCAACCTGGAACACTATTCTGAGTCTCATCACCTCTCAACTAGGTCAGCTGTTTCAACCTGGAACACTATTCTGAGTCTCATCACCTCTCAACTAGGTCAGCTGTTTCAACCTGGAACACTATTCTGAGTCTCATCACCTCTCAACTAGGTCAGCTGTTTCAACCTGGAAAACTATTCTGAGTCTCATCACCTCTCAACTAGGTCAGCTGTTTCAACCTGGAACACTGTTCTGAGTCTCATCACCTCTCCACTAGGTCAGCTGTTTCAACCTGGAACACAATTCTGAGTCTCATCACCTCTCAACTAGGTCAGCTGTTTCAACCTGGAACACTATTCTGAGTCTCATCACCTCTCAACTAGGTCAGCTGTTTCAACCTGGAACACTATTCTGAGTCTCATCACCTCTCAACTAGGTCAGCTGTTTCAACCTGGAACACTATTCTGAGTCTCATCACCTCTCAACTAGGTCAGCTGTTTCAACCTGGAACACTGTTCTGAGTCTCATCACCTCTCAACTAGGTCAGCTGTTTCAACCTGGAACACTATTCTGAGTCTCATCACCTCTCAACTAGGTCAGCTGTTTCAACCTGGAACACTGTTCTGAGTCTCATCACCTCTCCACTAGGTCAGCTGTTTCAACCTGGAACACTGTTCTGAGTCTCATCACCTCTCCACTAGGTCAGCTGTTTCAACCTGGAACACTATTCTGAGTCTCATCACCTCTCAACTAGGTCAGCTGTTTCAACCTGGAACACTATTCCGAGTCTCATCACCTCTCAACTAGGTCAGCTGTTTCAACCTGGAACACTATTCCGAGTCTCATCACCTCTCAACTAGGTCAGCTGTTTCAACCTGGAACACTGTTCTGAGTCTCATCACCTCTCCACTAGGTCAGCTGTTTCAACCTGGAACACTATTCTGAGTCTCATCACCTCTCAACTAGGTCAGCTGTTTCAACCTGGAACACTATTCTGAGTCTCATCACCTCTCAACTAGGTCAGCTGTTTCAACCTGGAACACTATTCTGAGTCTCATCACCTCTCAACTAGGTCAGCTGTTTCAACCTGGAACACTATTCTGAGTCTCATCACCTCAACTAGGTCAGCTGTTTCAACCTGGAACACTGTTCTGAGTCTCATCACCTCTCCACTAGGTCAGCTGTTTCAACCTGGAACACTATTCTGAGTCTCATCACCTCTCAACTAGGTCAGCTGTTTCAACCTGGAACACTATTCTGAGTCTCATCACCTCTCAACTAGGTCAGCTGTTTCAACCTGGAACACTATTCTGAGTCTCATCACCTCTCAACTAGGTCAGCTGTTTCAACCTGGAACACTATTCTGAGTCTCATCACCTCTCCACTAGGTCAGCTGTTTCAACCTGGAACACTATTCTGAGTCTCATCACCTCTCAACTAGGTCAGCTGTTTCAACCTGGAACACTGTTCTGAGTCTCATCACCTCTCAACTAGGTCAGCTGTTTCAACCTGGAACACTATTCTGAGTCTCATCACCTCTCAACTAGGTCAGCTGTTTCAACCTGGAACACTATTCTGAGTCTCATCACCTCTCAACTAGGTCAGCTGTTTCAACCTGGAACACTGTTCTGAGTCTCATCACCTCTCAACTAGGTCAGCTGTTTCAACCTGGAACACTGTTCTGAGTCTCATCACCTCTCCACCAGGTCAGCTGTTTCAACCTGGAACACTATTCTGAGTCTCATCACCTCTCAACTAGGTCAGCTGTTTCAACCTGGAACACTGTTCTGAGTCTCATCACCTCTCCACCAGGTCAGCTGTTTCAACCTGGAACACTATTCTGAGTCTCATCACCTCTCAACTAGGTCAGCTGTTTCAACCTGGAACACTATTCTGAGTCTCATCACCTCTCCACTAGGTCAGCTGTTTCAACCTGGAACACTATTCTGAGTCTCATCACCTCTCCACTAGGTCAGCTGTTTCAACCTGGAACACTATTCTGAGTCTCATCACCTCTCCACTAGGTCAGCTGTTTCAACCTGGAACACTATTCTGAGTCTCATCACCTCTCAACTAGGTCAGCTGTTTCAACCTGGAACACTATTCTGAGTCTCATCACCTCTCCACTAGGTCAGCTGTTTCAACCTGGAACACTATTCTGAGTCTCATCACCTCTCAACTAGGTCAGCTGTTTCAACCTGGAACACTATTCCGAGTCTCATCACCTCTCCACTAGGTCAGCTGTTTCAACCTGGAACACTATTCCGAGTCTCATCACCTCTCCACTAGGTCAGCTGTTTCAACCTGGAACACTATTCTGAGTCTCATCACCTCTCAACTAGGTCAGCTGTTTCAACCTGGAACACTATTCTGAGTCTCATCACCTCTCCACTAGGTCAGCTGTTTCAACCTGGAACACTATTCTGAGTCTCATCACCTCTCCACCAGGTCAGCTGTTTCAACCTGGAACACTATTCTGAGTCTCATCACCTCTCAACTAGGTCAGCTGTTTCAACCTGGAACACTATTCTGAGTCTCATCACCTCTCAACTAGGTCAGCTGTTTCAACCTGGAACACTATTCTGAGTCTCATCACCTCTCAACTAGGTCAGCTGTTTCAACCTGGAACACTGTTCTGAGTCTCATCACCTCTCCACTAGGTCAGCTGTTTCAACCTGGAACACTGTTCTGAGTCTCATCACCTCTCAACTAGGTCAGCTGTTTCAACCTGGAACACTATTCTGAGTCTCATCACCTCTCAACTAGGTCAGCCGTTTCAACCTGGAACACTATTCTGAGTCTCATCACCTCTCAACTAGGTCAGCTGTTTCAACCTGGAACACTATTCTGAGTCTCATCACCTCTCAACTAGGTCAGCTGTTTCAACCTGAAACACTGTTCTGAGTCTCATCACCTCTCCACCAGGTCAGCTGTTTCAACCTGGAACACTATTCTGAGTCTCATCACCTCTCAACTAGGTCAGCTGTTTCAACCTGGAACACTGTTCTGAGTCTCATCACCTCTCCACTAGGTCAGCTGTTTCAACCTGGAACACTATTCTGAGTCTCATCACCTCTCAACTAGGTCAGCTGTTTCAACCTGGAACACTATTCTGAGTCTCATCACCTCTCAACTAGGTCAGCTGTTTCAACCTGGAACACTATTCTGAGTCTCATCACCTCTCAACTAGGTCAGCTGTTTCAACCTGGAACACTATTCTGAGTCTCATCACCTCTCAACTAGGTCAGCTGTTTCAACCTGGAACACTATTCTGAGTCTCATCACCTCTCAACTAGGTCAGCTGTTTCAACCTGGAACACTATTCTGAGTCTCATCACCTCTCAACTAGGTCAGCTGTTTCAACCTGGAACACTATTCTGAGTCTCATCACCTCTCAACTAGGTCAGCTGTTTCAACCTGGAACACTATTCTGAGTCTCATCACCTCTCAACTAGGTCAGCTGTTTCAACCTGGAACACTATTCTGAGTCTCATCACCTCTCAACTAGGTCAGCTGTTTCAACCTGGAACACTATTCTGAGTCTCATCACCTCTCAACTAGGTCAGCTGTTTCAACCTGGAACACTATTCTGAGTCTCATCACCTCTCAACTATGTCAGCTGTTTCAACCTGGAACACTATTCTGAGTCTCATCACCTCTCAACTAGGTCAGCTGTTTCAACCTGGAACACTATTCTGAGTCTCATCACCTCTCAACTAGGTCAGCTGTTTCAACCTGGAACACTATTCTGAGTCTCATCACCTCTCAACTATGTCAGCTGTTTCAACCTGGAACACTGTTCTGAGTCTCATCACCTCTCCACCAGGTCAGCTGTTTCAACCTGGAACACTATTCTGAGTCTCATCACCTCTCAACTAGGTCAGCTGTTTCAACCTGGAACACTGTTCTGAGTCTCATCACCTCTCCACCAGGTCAGCTGTTTCAACCTGGAACACTATTCTGAGTCTCATCACCTCTCCACTAGGTCAGCTGTTTCAACCTGGAACACTATTCTGAGTCTCATCACCTCTCCACTAGGTCAGCTGTTTCAACCTGGAACACTATTCTGAGTCTCATCACCTCTCCACCAGGTCAGCTGTTTCAACCTGGAACACTATTCTGAGTCTCATCACCTCTCCACTAGGTCAGCTGTTTCAACCTGGAACACTATTCTGAGTCTCATCACCTCTCAACTAGGTCAGCTGTTTCAACCTGGAACACTATTCTGAGTCTCATCACCTCTCCACTAGGTCAGCTGTTTCAACCTGGAACACTATTCTGAGTCTCATCACCTCTCAACTAGGTCAGCTGTTTCAACCTGGAACACTATTCTGAGTCTCATCACCTCTCAACTAGGTCAGCTGTTTCAACCTGGAACACTATTCTGAGTCTCATCACCTCTCCACTAGGTCAGCTGTTTCAACCTGGAACACTGTTCTGAGTCTCATCACCTCTCAACTAGGTCAGCTGTTTCAACCTGGAACACTATTCTGAGTCTCATCACCTCTCAACTAGGTCAGCTGTTTCAACCTGGAACACTGTTCTGAGTCTCATCACCTCTCAACTAGGTCAGCTGTTTCAACCTGGAACACTATTCTGAGTCTCATCACCTCTCCACTAGGTCAGCTGTTTCAACCTGGAACACTATTCTGAGTCTCATCACCTCTCAACTAGGTCAGCTGTTTCAACCTGGAACACTATTCTGAGTCTCATCACCTCTCCACCAGGTCAGCTGTTTCAACCTGGAACACTATTCTGAGTCTCATCACCTCTCAACTAGGTCAGCTGTTTCAACCTGGAACACTATTCTGAGTCTCATCACCTCTCCACTAGGTCAGCTGTTTCAACCTGTTTCAACCAATGCTAGGTGTCTTTTTGTAGCTTTTTTAAAATTATTTTTTAATTTCACCTTTATTTAACCAGGTAAGCCAGTTGAGAACAAGTTCTCATTTACAACTGCGACCTGGCCAAGATAAAGTAAAGCAGTGCGATAAAAACAACAACAACACAGAGTTACATATGGGGTAAAACAAAACGTACAGTCAATAACACAATAGAAAATCTATATTCAATGTGTGCAAATGTAGTAAGTTATGGAGGTAAGGCAATAAATAGGCCATAGTGCAAAATAGTGCTTTCTTTTAGCAGACTATCAACAGTAGCCAGCATATTGCTAGGATGTTCACTATTGAAGGTTTACTTTTGTAAATCACTTTCCCTAAAATAAATAAGCTCAGCAAGTAGATTGATGGGCGCTTCTTTTTGCTTGTGTGTGTTTTGTGAAGGCATCAACTCATGTACTGCTCGAGTAGTTGCCACTGGGGCACACACTGGTTGAATCAACGTTGTTTCCACACCCACCATTTTGGTGTGGAAACAACGTTGATTCAACCAGTGTGTGCTCAATAAATGTTGAATTGACATCTGTACACAGTGGGTTGTGACTCGCGGGAGCGTGGTGGTTCGTGAATGAACGGCCAATCATATTGCTCAAATACAATTAGCATGACATTTACGTGTGTGGTCTTCAATGGTAGACTGCGACAGAGCAGATAAATATTGAACTGGAATGTAAAAATGCGCTTAAAAGTGACTGACGAGATCTACTGGCCCAAAACATGTTTTTACTGGCCCTGGGCCAGCGGGCCATCGTTAATGTCGGACCCTGCACATAGATGGCTAGAAGATGCATATCGTTCACTCTAGTGGGAGAGGGCTTTTTTTGACTAGCTAATTGAAAAGTAACTGAGTTAATTTAAAAGGGAAAAAGCAGCTAGCTGAAATGAGTCTGTATTGATAGTGGAAAACACTTAACGCCTAATGACAGCCGGGAGGAATTAACATGTCCATGCTATTATCAGAAGTCCTTTGTACCTTTTTGTGAGGGCAACCAGCCCTTAAGGACTTGCTTTATTGTTATCTGATGGAATTGGCCACATATAATAATTAGGAATAATTAGGCCCAACCATCTCCTTGGTCCATCCTAATATCATAATAACTGATACGACGTTTGAAAAACAAAGCCCATGCTGTTACATGTTATATTGCATTGAATCAAGTTATTCATTTCCAGTGATTTACCAGTCATGAGGGTGGGGTACCACAAGTATGTTATTTTAACATCTCCAAATACTTGTTTAGTTTCCCCTGTTGAGTTATAGGTGTAAAGCACAGGGAGAAGATGGGTCAGAACATGTGATGTGGATGATGAGCCAGAACATGGGTATAATGGGCCAGAACATGGGGATGATGGGCCAGAACATGGGGATGATGGGCCAGAACATGTGGATGATGGGGATAATGGGCCAGAACATGTGGATGATGGGCCAGAACATGTGGATGATGGGCCAGAATATGTGGATGATGGGCCAGAACATGTGGATGATGGGCCAGAACATGTGGATGATGGGCCAGAACATGTGGATGATGGGCCAGAACATGTGGATGATGGGCCAGAACATTTGGATAATGGGCCAGAACATGTGGATGATGGGCCAGAACATGTGGATGATGGGCCAGAACATGTGGATGATGGGGTTGATGGGCCAGAACATGTGGATGATGGACCAGAACATGTGGATGATGGGCCAGAACATGTGGATGATGTGGATAATGGGCCAGAACATGTGGATGATGGGCCAGAACATGTGGATGATGGGCCAGAACATGTGCATAATGGGTCAGAACATGTGGATGATGGGCCAGAACATGTGGATGATGGGCCAGAACATGTGGATGATGGGCCAGAACATGTGGATGATGGACCAGAACATGTGGACGATGGGTCAGAACATGTGGATGATGGGGATAATGGGCCAGAACATGTGGATGATGGGTCAGAACATGTGGATGATGGGCCAGAACCTGTGGATGATGGACCAGAACATGTGGATGATGGACCAGAACATGTGGATGATGGACCAGAACATGTGGATGATGGGCCAGAACATGTGGATGATGGGGATAATAACTCACCGGATCAGCCGGTCCACAGAAGTCCCGGAAGGTCTTAGGTGCGTCAATCCCTCGGATCTCCAGGGCCCTGCAGGTGCAGAACACAGATCTTCCACCGTATTCTGAAAGAGGTCCTTTAGATCTCAGCTGTTTTAGGCATGACATTTCAAACATCCTACTTTTATTTAGGATATATTGACTTGACTAGGGTTGGGCGATATTTGGGAAGACCTCTTCTCTGATTAAATTGTTTTGCGATGTTAATGACTAGATCATTCAAATGTGTTATTTTATTCATGATATTGTCGCATTCTCATTAAATAACTTTAGTATGGCAAAAAAAAAAAGGTTTAGCTAATTCATTTACAAATATAACATATTGATACAGCCTAACTGAAAATACTGCACAGTTTTGATTTATAAAGTTCAAATAGAGTATCGTCTTATGAGATGTAATAATATATCGGCCCAACCCTAGACTTGACCATTGGTTTTTGGATGGAAAATGCTTATATGAGCAGTTGGTTGCAGTGACTAGGCTAGGTAAACAAACCCAATGCATGGATTGCAGTCTCACCTAGACTGAGTCCATAGACTGCTTTCAAGGTAAGGGTGGAAAATAAAACATTTTGTAATTTGGCTGAACTATCCCTTTAATGCATCAATTTTAATATTGAGAAACCAACTGAACCATATCAAAGCCTGCATCTTTAATGGTTGAATTGGGTGGCTTGATGAAGGTCATACCTCCTGAATAATAAAATTTCCTCTCAGCCCCTCAAGGCACATTTTGTGTGAGTGAGTAAGTGAGAGAGAGGTTCCCCAGACGCAGCAGCCTGTTAACCAGATCACATGTCTACTCTGGTCTATGTAGGGAAGGCTCTCACAGAGCTCTCAGATGACCTGGCCTCCACAATCACCTGACCTCAACCCAATTGAGATGGTTTGGGATGAGTTGGACCGCAGAGTGAAGGAAAAGCAGCCAACAAGTGCTCAGCATGTGTTATTTCATAGTTTTGATATCTTCACTATTATTCCACAATGTAGAAAATAGTAAAAATAAAGAAAAACCCTTGAATGCGTAGGTGTGTCCAAACTTTTGACTGGAACTGTATGTAAATGTGAATTGTTTTTGCTTTGTCATAATGGGGTATTGTGTGTAGATTGATCAGGAAAAAAAACAATTGTATCCAATTAAGAATAAGGCTAAAGTAACAAAATGTGGAAAAAGTCAAGGGGTCTGAATCATTTCCGAATGCACTGTACATGTACACTCATATGTGCATTAAGGATAATCTCATTAACGTTCCTATGAGAGAGAGAGAGAGAGAGAGAGAGAGAGAGAGAGAGAGAGAGAGAGAGAGAGAGAGAGAGAGAGAGAGAGAGAGAGAGAGAGAGAGAGAGAGAGAGAGAGAGAGCTGTTGTTTTTTCATGGACTCCATGCACACTCTCTGGACTTTACCCACACACTAACAGACTTGACACACTCACACTCCAACATACACACACACTCTTTAGCACTCTTTCAGACTCTTCAAATACGCTACTGCTACTCTGTTTATTATCTAGCCTGATTGCCTAGTCACTTTTACCCCTACCTACATGTACATATTACCTTAATTACCTCAACTACCCCGTACCCCTGCACAGTGACTCGGTCTCAACTACCTCGTACCCCTTCACATTGACTCGGTCTCAACTACCTCGTACCCCTACATATTGACTCGGTCTCAACTACCTCGTACCCCTAAACAGTGACTCGGTCTTAACTACCTCGTACCCCTACACAGTGACTCGGTCTCAACTACCTCGTACCCCTTCACATTGACTCGGTCTCAACTACCTCGTACCCCTACACAGTGACTTGGTACCGGTACCCCTTGTACATTATTATTATTATTACTGTTATTTATTGTTACTATTTTCTATTTTTATTTGCTAATTCTCTTACTTTTTACCTCAGCATTGTTGGGAAAGGGCTCGTAAATAAGCATTTCTACAACTGCTGTATTCGGCGCATGTGACAAATAATTTTGTGTGCTGCAAGGAGGGGAAACATGCTGATGAAGTCATCAGGCGTCTCTTTGTGAACCAGGCAGTACAGGCAGGTACCATTACCCAGCAGAGCAGAGCCTGGCTGTCTGTACTGCCCCATGGGGTCAGGGATTGGTGTACCAATCTACGGTCGTGTCCCAAATGGCACCCTATTCCCTATGGGCACTGGTCAAAAGTAGTGCACTAAATAGGGAATAGGGTGCTATTTGGGACGCAATCTACTTATAGCAACGGAGAGCACAGCAGAGCGATCTAAATGGTCATGTGTTTTGGTTTTCATGGCAACGGACAAGGTTCCCTACTCTCACCACCTCTTGCTACAGACAGAGTTCCTGGGGTGAGAACGGCTCTTTTTGACCAGTTTGAGAAGGAGGAGAGGATACATACGATACAAGGACAAATCTATATATATCCTGTACATAACAGGCTTATCATAGTGGAAAACAAATAGTTTCTAA
Organism: Coregonus clupeaformis; assembly: GCF_020615455.1. NCBI lineage: Eukaryota > Metazoa > Chordata > Actinopteri > Salmoniformes > Salmonidae > Coregonus > Coregonus clupeaformis. Next base: position 1,251,241 of record NW_025533463.1, read on the forward strand.
GAACAGAATAAACATTGCCTCAGAGCAATGTGTATATTCAAATACGAATATCTGTGTGCTTGTGCAATGGTATGAGTGAGTGACTCAATGCAGTGGTATGAATATTTTCAAACCTCACACATTTACAGTGCCTTCAGAAAGTATTCATACCCCTTGACTTTATTCCACATTTTGTTGTTACAGCCTGAATTCAAAATGGATTAAATATATTATTTTTTTCACACGCAATACCCCATAATGACAAAGTGAAAACATGTTTTTAGAAATGTTAGCAAATGTATTGAAAATGAAATACAGAAAGTATTCACACCCCAGAGTCAATACATTGTTAGGTTCTGAACAAACAGAGTAAAAACTCAAACCAGGTTCATACAATCCACTGGGTGCCTCAGCTGCAAGCACAACATACAAGCCACACAAGCACATATTTATATCTTACGACTTGGGCGGAGTCACCTCCTTGCACGTCTAAGATAAACACTCCTTCTCTGCTTCTAGGCAGGAACTCAAGTCTGTTCCCTTTACTGGTGTTGTCGTGTCTCTGCCTCCCAGAGGTTTCTTCAACTGTTGACATTTACATTTTAGTCATTTAGCAGACGCTCTTATCCAGAGCGACTTACATACTGGGCCCCCGTGGGAATCGAACCCACAACCCTGGCGTTGCAAACGCCACGCTCTACCAACTGAGCTACCTCCCCTGCCGGCCATTCCCTCCCCTGGACGACGCTGGGCCGATTGTGCGCCGCCCCATGGGTCTCCCGGTCGCGGCCGGCTACGACAGAGCCTGGATTCGAACCAGGATCTCTAGTGGCACAGCTAGCACTGCGACCTTATCTTGAGTTGAGTTCCACATCCCTCCTTGTCCTAGTTCTACAGCAACTGGCCTACCTTATCAGCAACTGGCCTACCTTATCAGCAACTGGCCTACCTTATCAGCAACTGAGACTAGACTGTTAGTCTTTGCCTCTTTCCATAGAAATATTAATAGACTAGCTGTCGCCACTGGGGATCCTAATAAAATAAATATATAACGTGTTTGAACAGCTGTTCACTTTCTGCACTTCCCCTTATCTCACTCAGTAACTTTCCATACACAAGGTTCGTATTCACCCTTCATTGACCCCTAACATATACATTTCTTATACATGTAAAGTAATCAATAAGTTCTAATATGGTGACATAAGTATATTTCAAGCCAGAATCCAACAACATGTTAGAATCACCTTTGGCAGCGATTACAGCTGTGAGTCTTTGTGGGTATGTCTCTAAGAGCTTTGCACACCTGGATTGAACAATATTTGCACATTAATCTTAAAAAAATTATTCAAGCTCTGTCAAGTTGGTTGTTGATCATTGCTAGACAGTCTTTTTTTTTTTCAAGTCTTGCCATAGATTTTCAAGTCGATTTAACTCAAAACTGTAACCACGCCACTCAGAAACATTCAATGTCATCTTGGTAAGCAACTCCAGTGTATATTTGGCCTTGTGTTTTAGGGTATTGTCCTGCTGAAAGGTGAATTTGTCTCCCAGTGTGGCCTGGTGAGGTTGGAACCAGGAGCAGAGAAGAGACTAGACGAGGAATCAGTGGTTAAGGATAAACATAATCTGGCCTTAAATGGCCATGTACTCTTATAATCTCCACCCGGCACAGCCAGACGAGGACTAGCCACCCCTCAGAGCCTGGTTCCTCTCCCCTCAGCACAGCCAGAAGAGGACTGGCCACCCCTCAGAGCCTGGTTCCTCTCTAGCTTTCTTCCTAGGTTCCTCCCTTTCTAGGGAGTTTTTCCTAGCCACTGTGCTTCCACATCTGCATTGCTTGCTGTTTGGGGGTTTTAGGCTGGTGATATTAGGTTTTTTTATAGTGTTATGATGTCATGGCATAGTATCATGGGGACCAGGTCAGAGTTACTAGATAATTGGCTTGGGGCCACGGAGTCTACACTCCATTATGTCAAAGGAGATTACTGATGTTGATCTTAGAATGATTGATGGACAGGATATACTGACTTGGGGGTAAAGAGTAATAACATCAAAGAGAATGGGAGTGCCCATGGAGGGTTACCAGATGTTCGTGGAGAGGCTTGTAACAGAGTGTATATATAGAGAGAGTGGATCTTTGTTCTGGAGAAAGAAGATGGCAGAGGCAGGGCCATGTCCCTAGTCTGTTATAACTAACCATGGTACCATATTAAATATATTATATGAACTCCCCATCAAAAGTGACTAAGTACATCCTCACATTCGTAATCACTTGATACCCTAGAAACTCATCATAACAGCTGGGTTTCTGTATAGCACTTTTGTGACATCTGCTGATGTAAAAAGGGCTTTATAAATACATTTCATTGATAGAATGGCATAATACTTTACTGAGAAACAGTAACCGAAGGATCGCAGTAACACTGGGAAAAACAACAAACACTAAGTCTTGAAAACTCACTCAGGAGACAACAAAACGCACACGGCAAACAATTCAAGCTTCTGCAAAGAAAACTAGAAAACACACCTCTCTTAACAGGGACATCATAATGAGGAAATAGGACACGCCTGAGTGTGGTTAATGTCTCTAGGACGGTCTCTATCGCCCTGGGAGCGGCTCCAGCCGCGGAGCCAGGGCGACCACCACGTAGTTGGTTGAAGTCCCGAACAAGTCCCGGATCCAGGATATCCCAGGCAGGCACCCCCGCCCGCACACACACGTCTGTATAACGCCCCACAGTTGACAGTGCATGTCAGAGCAAAAACCAAGCCATGAGGTTGAAGGAATTGTCCGTAGCGCTCAGAGACAGGATTGTGTTCAGGCACAGATCTGGGGAAGGGTACCAAAAAATGTCTGCAGCATTGAAGGTCCCCAAGAACACAGTGGCCTCCATCATTCTTAAATGGAAGAAGTTTGGAACCACCAAGACTCTTCCTAGAGCTGGCCGCCCGGCCAAACTGAGCAATCGGGGGAGAAGGGCATTGGTCAGGAAGGTGACCAAGAACCCAATGGTTCCTCTGTGGAGATGGGAGAACCTTCCAGAAGGACAACTATCTCTGCAGAACTCCACAAATCAGGCGTTTAGGGTAGAGTGGCCAGACGGAAGCCACTCCTCAGTAAAAGGCACATGACAGCCCGCTTGGAGTTTGCCAAAAGGCACCTAAAGACTCTCAGACCATGAGAAACAAGATTATCTGGTCTGATGAAACCAAGATTCAACTCTTTGGCCTGAATGCCAAGTGTCACATCTGGAGGAAACCTGGCACCATCCCTATGGTGAAGCAAGGTGGTGGCAGCATCATGCTGTGGGGATGTTTTTCAGCGGCAGGGACTGGGAGACTAGTCAGGATCGACGCACAGATGAACGGAGCAAAGTACTGAGAGAGCCTTGATGAAAACCTGCTCCAGAGCGCTCAGGACCTCAGACTGGGGCAAAGTTTCTCCTTCCAACAGGACAACGACTCTAAGCACACAGCCAAGACAATGCAGGAGTGGCTTAGGGAGAAGTTTCTGAATGTGTTTGAGTGCCTGATATAGAAATTAAAATATATACAGGTTAAAAGTAATGACTAAATGTTCCACCCTTAAATATAGTTGTGAAATGTTCTTGTTTTAAGTATGATTAGTACTTTCTTAGTAGTGACTAATTATTACACTCCGAAACTGTGTGAGATGTGTTAGAATCTACTACCTGGTAATGTGTGAGTGTAGGACCAGTAAAGATTATGACATTGTGTTACTATTTAGCAATGTGAGTAGGAGTTAGACCGGACGGCGAAGAAGAAGGAGAACTATTAAACATGGTGCAGAATATTGTGAGAACGGCGATAACTGAGGAATGCAGGGAGTAGACTATGATAAGAAAATGTATGTGTGTATATGTGTGTGTATATGTGTGTATGTATGTGTGTGTGTATGTATGTGTGTGTGTGTGTGTGTGTGTATGTGTGTGTGTGTGTGAACTGATGGTCAGGAGAGACGTTTTAAAGTGGAAAACTACAGCCCGCCTACAGAGGGGTGGGATTTCCATATGACTTGTGCGTATAAAAATATTGTACGACCATTTTGTGGCAGAATTCTCAATGAATAAAGGCCTGACCATGCAGACCGGGACTCTGTCCGTTTCTTGATCCAAAAGCCTTACAACCTTTTGGGAGACGCACAGAGACACTGAAATAGTTTGTTAAATAATTATCATAACAGCTTGGTCCTTCTGAGCCGGAATCCAATACCTGCCTCTGTCATTCCAGGTAACTCTGAAAACCGTCGACGGGTGAATGATACATTCGTAAATAGAAAGACCTGCCCTTTGACATTAAGGGTTAAGACAGGCCAGGGGACAACGCAGGAGTGGCTTTGGGACAAGTCTCTGAATGTCCTTGAGTGGCCCAGCCAGAGCCTGGACTTGAACCCGATCGAACATCTCTGGAGAGACCTGACAATAGCTGTGCAGCGACGCTCCCCATCCAACCTGACAGAGCTTGAGAGGATATGCAGAGAAGAATGGGAGAAACTCCCCAAATACAGGTGTGCCAAGCTTGTAGTGTCATACCCAAGAAAACTTGAGGCTGTAATCGCTGCCAAAGGTGCTTCAACAAAGTACTGAGTAAAGGGTCTGAATACTTATGTAAATGTAATATTTCAGTTTTTTATTTTAAAAACATTTGCAAAAAAATATACAAACCTGTTTTTGCTTTGTCATTATGGGGTATTACGTGTAGATTGATGAGGGGAAAAAAACAATTTAATAAAATTTTTAATAAGGCTGTAGCGTAACAAAATGTGGAAAAAGTCAAGTGGTCTGCATACTTTCCGAATGCACTGTAATGTATGTGGTGTATAGAGATGAGGTAGTCGTTCAAAAATCATGTTAAACACTATTATTGAGTCCATGAAACGTATTATGTGACTTGGTAAACAAACGTGTACTCCTGAACTTATTTAGGCTTGCCATAACAAAGGGGTTGAATACTTACTGACTCAAGACATTTCAGCTTTTCATTTTGTATTAAGTTGTAAAAATGTCTGAAAACATATTTCCACTTTGACATTATGTGGTATGGTGTGTTGGCCAGTGACACAAAATCTCAATGTAATTGATTATAAATTCAGGCTGTAATACATCAAAATGTGGAAAAAGTCAAGGGGTGTGAATACTTTCTGAAGGCACTAACATAGCTAACATGTCGAAATGTCAAACCGATCATACTCACAGGGTAATCTGTCACAACCCCTTTGTAAACTTCCAAGAACTCCTCAGCATTGGCTCTGTCCATGTTACAATGTGGGAAGAGAAGGCAAACTAGCACAATCAGAAACTGTCATCTGACTGCAACTCAAAGATATACAAAACTAAACAAATAACAAAACTGGCTCAAATCAATGACTTCATTGGTGTTGAAGTGAAACGTGGAAATGCGTGGCTCGAGACCCTTTGTGAATGTGGAGTGTGAATACGATACGTGGTGGTTAAAATAGTTCAACTAGGGGAGGCAGTGACCTTAAAAACAGTAAAGGACATGGAGGACATTTTGTCTTAGCGTTTCTGGAGTTTCACCGATTGCTACTCTACGTTTCCAAAACTCCCGTCTCTCTGTCTGTTACATGAATACATGCTATTACATACACCAGACCAAATGGTTGAGAAAGGATCATCTTTATTAAGGCTGTGATGCTGCGGGTTCAGTTGAGAACATTCATTATGCATCAGATCAGATCGATGTGGGATTGTGTTCATAGTACCGTTACCATACAGTCAGACACAATGGTTCAGCATCAGCTCCATACGTAATTAGACTTACAAACCCATCATTGATCCACCGTGCTGCCCAAAGGCCAACGCTGTGCATCACCAGATGAGTGGCTGAATCATAGATATAAAATCCCTAGAATGGGATTTTCCCCATTCAAAATCAATGGGTTCATAATGGACGGACCGGCAGCCATTTCAAAAGTGTACCCATACTAGTAAAGCAGGATTATTTTTCTATGGGCTGGATGCACTGGGCCAGCTCTGTGAAAGCTCACTCATCTAGGCAATGTGGATTGAACAGGACAGCCCAGGGTGGGTCACTCTAGATCTCACTAAAGCAGTAGAGAATGCCCTGAGGTCCTAAGGAGTAGAGCTGCAGAGACAAAATGGAGTAGAGCTGCAGAGACTAAATGGAGTAGAGCTGCAGAGACTAAATGGAGTAGAGCTGCAGAGACTAAATGGAGTAGAGCTGCAGAGACTAAATGGAGTAGAGCTGCAGAGACTAAATGGAGTATAGCTGCAGAGACTAAATGGAGTAGAGCTGCAGAGACTAAATGGAGTAGAGCTGCAGAGACAAAATGGGTGCTGAGAGGAGGATGGGAAAGGTCCATGTTGTCCCTCCACTACAATCCATTATCTAAACAGGTTAACACCATCATCATCACCCCTGGTCATGTTGATCCTGGGACTAAACACCTCCCTCTGCAACTGGATCCTGGACTTCCTGACGGGCCGCCCCCAGGTGGTAAGGGTAGGTAACAACACATCTGCCACACTGATCCTCAACACGGGGGCCCCTCAGGGGTGCGTGCTCAGTCCCCTCCTGTACTCCCTGTTCACCCATGACTGCATGGCCAGGCACGACTCCAACACCATCATTAAGTTTGCCGACGACACAACAGTGGTAGGCCTGATCACCGACAACGATGAGACAGCCTATAGGGAGGAGGTCAGAGACCTGGCCGTGTGGTGCCAGGATAACAACCTCTCCCTCAACGTGACCAAGACAAAGGAGATGATTGTGGACTACAGGAAAAAAAAGAGGACTGAGCACGCCCCCATTCTCATCGACGGGGCTGTAGTGGAACAGGTTGAGAGCTTCAAGTTCCTTGGTGTCCACATCACTAACGAACTATCATGGTCCAAACACACCAAGACAGTCGTGAAGAGGGCACGACAAAGCCTATTCCCCCTCAGGAGACTGAAAAGATTTTGCATGGGTCCTCAGATCCTCAAAAAGTTCTATAGCTGCACCATCGAGAGCATCCTGACTGGTTGCATCACCGTCTGGTATGGCAACTGCTTGGCCTCCGACCGCAAGGCACTACAGAGGGTAGTGCGTACGGCCCAGTACATCACTGGGGCCAAGTTTCCTGCCATCCAGGACCTCTATACCAGGCGGTGTCAGAGGAAGGCCCTCAAAATTGTCAAAGACTCCAGCCACCCTAGTCATAGACTGTTCTCTCTGCTACCGCACGGCAAGCGGTACCGGAGTGCCAAGTCTAGGTCCAAAAGACTTCTCAACAGCTTCTACCCCCAAGCCATAAGACTCCTGAACAGCTAATCATGGATACCCGGACTATTTGCACTGCCCCCCCACCCCATCTTTTTACGCTGCTGCTACTCTGTTAATTATTTATGCATAGTCACTTTAACTCTACCCACATGTACATATTACTTCAACTACCTCAACTAGCCGGTGCCCCCGCACATTGACTCTGCACCGGTACCCCCCTGTATATATAGCCTCCCTACTGTTATTTTATTTTACTTCTGCTCTTTTTTTTTCTCAACACTTTTTTGTTGTTGTTTTATTTTACTTTTTTATTAAAAAATAAATGCACTGTTGGTTAAGGGCTGTAAGTAAGCATTTCACTGTAATGTCTGCACCTGTTGTATGTGGCCAATAAAATTTTATTTTATTTTATTTGATGTTGTCCACTACAATCCATTATCTAAACAGGTTAACACCATCATCATCACCCGTGGGTCCCAGTGGCATGGCACAGATTTTACAGCTATGATGACTGACTATGTAGGCTACTTACCATCTGCAGGGCTGAGATCTCAAAACCTGCTGCTGAGATGGAGTTGAGGATATTTCCTGTCATGGCTGTGGGGAGGGAGGGAGGATCTTTCCTGTCATGGCTGTGGGGAGGGAGGGAGGATCTTTCCTGTCATGGCTGTGGGGAGGGAGGGAGGATCTTTCCTGTCATGGCTGTGGGGAGGGAGGGAGGATCTTTCCTGTCATGGCTGTGGGGAGGGAGGGAGGATCTTTCCTGTCATGGCTGTGGGGAGGGGGTGAGGGAGAGAGATATTCATGACAGGCTCAGCATGTCTAACAGAGATAAGCGTGGATGTGTTCAGGTATACTCTACAGTCAGACTAACAGAGATAAGCGTGGATGTGTTCAGGTGATACTCTACAGTCAGACTAACAGAGATAAGCGTGGATGTGTTCAGGTGATACTCTACAGTCAGACTAACAGAGATAAGCGTGGATGTGTTCAGGTGATACTCTACAGTCAGACTAACAGAGATAAGCGTGGATGTGTTCAGGTGATACTCTACAGTCAGACTAACAGAGATAAGCGTGGATGTGTTCAGGTGATACTCTACAGTCAGACAGTGGACCGAGCCTGCGTCCCAAATGCACCCTTTTCTATTTATAGTGCACTACATTTTTCCTTGGCCCATAGGGCTCTGGTCAAAAGTAGTACACTATATAGGGAATAGGGTGTCATTTGACACGCAAACTGACAGTATGCTATGGACAGACCCTCACTATTACCCAGGATAGCTCCAGTTATCAAACACCCTCCACAGACTGGCCCCCAGACTGGCCCCCAGACTGGCCCACAGATTGGCCCCCAGACTGGCCCACAGACTGGCCCACAGACTGGCCCCCAGACTGGCCCACAGACTGGCCCACAGACTAAACCCCAGACTAGCCCACAGACTGGCCCCCAGACTAGCCCACAGACTGGCCCCCAGACTGGCCCACAGACTGGCCCCCAGACTGGCCCCCAGACTGGCCCACAGACTGGCCCACAGACTGGCCCCCAGACTGGCCCACAGACTGGCCCCCAGACTGGCCCACAGACTGGCCTACAGACTGGCCCACAGACTGGCCCACAGACTGGCCCACAGACTGGCCCCCAGACTAAACCCCAGACTAGCCCACAGACTGGCCCCCAGACTAGCCCACAGACTGGCCCCCAGACTGGCCCACAGACTGGCCCCCAGTCCGGCCCCCAGTTGAGCTCATCCCTGTTCTCAAGTCAGCTTACTTCATCGCCCATCCATCCACTCTCTTTATAATGAAGGTGATGCAATCTAATGAGACTCCGATCTTCATGCAGAGAGAAGACAAAAGGCTGGACATTGGAGAGTTGCAGGCAGCAAGATGAACCCTTGACAGTGCTGCTAGCTCCTACAGAACGGAGACTATGGAGATTCTGCAAAAAACAAATTAATAATTACATCAAACTGTAACGATCCCGGCAGTCTGAGTCGGGTCCTGTCTGTGGACTAGTTTTTTCTGCTTGTGATCTCCAGTTTCCCGAGGGTTCTGGAACGCTCCGGGGAGCTCTCTTGATTTCCGCACCTGCATCCCATCAGCAATCTGCACACCTGGTCCTGATCATCACCCTTCTTAGGCTCTGGCCTAACATCCATTCCCTGCCGGATCGTTAGCCATGAACAGTAGGTTTACCAGAGTATCAGTCTTAGAGCCTAGCGTTAGTTTTGTTGTTTTTGCACCTTGTTGTTTACTTACCTCCGTTTTGTTCCATCTGCAGTCACCCGTCCGGAACCTTCATCCAACCTCTGCCTGGTGGTCGGCGGCTGCCGACCCATGATGGGATCAACCACTGCACCCCCAACAACTAATCAACGCCGCCCGCTCTGTTCCCTGGATTATTCAGCATCACTCTTGAATTGTAAATAAACACTCACCTTCGTTTCAACTTACCTTGTCCTGGTCTGCTTCTGGGTTCTGGCTTTGCAACTCGTGACAGAAACGATCCGGCCAGTAATGAACCCAGCGGACCTGGACTCTGTTCGCCATGCCATTACCCAGCAGGAGAAGATGTTGGGCCATCATAGCACGGTACTACAGGAGATCGCGTTGTCAGTTCGGAACCTTTCTACCGGTCTGACGGAGGTCCAGAACCAACGCCAGTTTCCGGTGGAGGATCCACTACCGGTTTCACCCATCTCGCCTGCCGCTTCTGGAGCTGTGTCCTTCCGTGAGCCCAAGGTTCCGACGCCGGATAAATATGAGGGGAGCTGGGAAGATGCCGTTCCTTCCTTATGCAGTGTGGATTAGTGTTCGATCTACAGCCCTACTCTTATGCCACAGACAAGGCTAGGATAGCCTTTGTGATTGAGTTGCTGCGTGGTCGAGCGCTGGAGTGGGCTTCAGCCGTTTGGGAACGACAGGATCCCTGCATGGCTTCATACCAGGGGTTCACGGCCGAGATGAGGAAGCTCTTCGACCATTCCGTCCGAGGGAGGGACGCAGCTAGGCGCCTGTTTTCGCTTCGCCAAGGAACTCGCAGCGTGGCCGACTTCGTGATCGAGTTCAAGACGTTGGCTGTGGAGAGTGGGTGGAATGAGGAGTCTCTGCAAGCGGCCTTTTACCAGGGTCTGTCGGAGCAGCTCAAGGATGAGTTGATCTCCTATCCGGAGCCTAGTGACCTGGACAGCTTGGTAGCCTTGTCTATTCGGGTGGATAATCGAGTCCGAGAGCGAAGGAGGGAGAAGCAATGGGTTCCGTCCAACCGATCAGCTTCTCAGGTTCCAGTCGGGTCGTCAAACTGCGCGGCTCGCTAAAGTTGGGAGGACTTTTAGCGAGCCAGTTTCGACCTCTCAATACCTCTGTCAGACCCCGTTTCCCGGCTACCCTTATGAACAGGAATCAGAGCTTAGCGATTAACGCTTTATCGATTCAGGTGCCGATGGAAGCTTTCTAGATGCCGAGTTGGTGGAACAGCTGGGGCTTTCCAAGGAGCAATTGCCGGAAGCCATTGAAGCTACCACTCTGGACGGCAGTAGTCTGGCACGTATCACGATGAGGACTGAACCGGTTAAGATGCTGTTGTCGGGGAATCATTCTGAGATGATTTCATTCTTCATTCTGCCGTCTTCCCATGTTCCTCTGGTCCTTGGATACCCCTGGCTGAAGGAACACAATCCCACGTTCGATTGGGTGACGGGCAAGGTAACGAGTTGGAGCCTTGATTGTCATGCTAACTGTCTCAAGACTGCCTGTCCCCATTCGGTTCCCAGTCAGGTGATTGAGGCTAAACCCCCAGATTTGTCCCTGGTCACCGAGACATATCACGATTTGGGGGAAGTTTTCAGTAAGCAGAAGGCTCTGTCACTCCCTCCCCACCGACCATATGATTGTGCCATCAACCTGTTCCCTGGAGCTGTCTACCCCAAGGGAAGGTTATACAGTATCTCCCGACCTGAACGTGAGGCTTTGGAGACCTACATCAAGGAGTCCCTAGCTGCTGGTCTCGTTCGTCCCTCGTCATCACCCCCTGGGGCAGGATTCTTCTTTGTGGGTAAGAAGGATGGCTCTCTTCGACCGTGCATTGATTATCGGGGGTTGAATGACATCACGGTCAAGAACAAGTATCCCCTGCCCTTGATGAGTTCTGCCTTCGACTCCTTACAGGGTGCTACGGTGTTCACCAAGCTAGACCTACGCAATGCGTATCACATGGTCCGGATCAGAGAGGGGGACGAGTGGTTGACGGGTTTCAATACACCGATGGGTCGCTTCGAGTATCAGGTGATGCCGTTTGGACTGACCAATGCTCCAGCGGTATTCCAGAGTATGGTGAACGGCGTCCTGAGAGATATGATCGGTCTCTTTGTGTTTGTTTACCTGGATGACATTCTGATCTTCTCGAAGGAACCTTCCCGACCACGTCCAGCATGTCCGGCAGGTTCTGCAGCGATTGTTGGAGAATCGCCTGTTCGTGAAGGCCGAGAAGTGCGAGTTTCACGCCCACACGACATCCTTTCTCGGGTACATCATCTCCAGGGGAGAGATTAGGATGGACCAGGAGAAGGTTAGAGCGGTTCTGGAATGGGCCCAGCCCGGTGCGAGATTGCAGCTCCAGAGATTTTTGGGGTTTGCGAATTTCTACCGCAGATTCATCCGGGATTACAGCCGTGTGGCCGCTCCGTTAACTGCCTTGACTTCCAGTATCAGGACCTTCAAGTGGAATCCGGAGGCGGATCGAGCGTTTCTGGATTTGAAGAGGCGATTCACCAACGCACCGATTCTCTCTCAACCGGACACGGCCCGTCAGTTCGTCGTTGAAGTGGACGCGTCTGATGTGGGAGTTGGCGCCATCCTGTCGCAGCGATGCTCCACGGACAGTAAACTCCATCCCTGCGCCTACTACTCTCGTCGCCTTTCGCCTGCGGAGAGGAATTACGATGTGGGTAACCGGGGAGCTTCTCGCGGTGAAACTTGCCCTTGGAGGAGTGGCGCCACTGGTTGGAGGGGGCGGAGCAACCGTTTATTGTCTGGACTGACCACAAGAATCTTGCTTACGTGCAATCGGCTAAACGTCTCAACTCCCGTCAGGCCAGGTGGGCGTTGTTTTTCGGACGATTCAAGTTTTCCCTGACGTTCGACCTGGATCTAAGAACGGCAAGGCGGACGCCTTGTCCCGGATGTTCTCCAAGACGGAGGAGAGTGGGTCCAAGACCGAGACAATTCTCCCCCGGAACTGCGTCGTGGGAGCAGTTATGTGGAAGATTGAGGAGGAGGTGCTGGCGGCCCTTCGGACTCAGCCCGGTCCCGGTAACGGTCCACCCGGTCGGTTGTTTGTGCCTGAGTCGGTTCGTCCTGCTGTCCTCAAATGGTCCCACGCCAGCAAGATGGCTTGTCACCCTGGCGTGGCTCGGACAATGGCGTTTCTTCGCAGACGTTTTTGGTGGCCTGCCATGGCCGAGGATACTCGGGGGTTTTGTTGCTGCCTGTCCAGTGTGTGCGCAGAATAAGAGTACCAATCGGCCCAGCTCTGGACTACTTCACCCCCTTCCTATTCCCCGGCGACCATGGTCGCATCTGGCCCTGGACTTCGTCACTGGGTTGCCCGCTTCTGAGGGAACACGGTCGTTCTGACTATCGTGGACAGATTCAGCAAGTTCGCCCACTTTGTGCCAATTGCCAAGCTTCCCTCTGCCTCGGAGACGTCCGAGATCCTGGTTAGGGAGGTTTTCAGGGTCCACGGGTTGCCCAGTGATATCGTTTCCGACCGTGGCCCTCAGTTTACCTCTGCTGTCTGGAAGTCCTTCTGTTTGGCCATTGGAGCTACAGTCAGTCTCACATCTGGTTTTCACCCCCAATCCAATGGTCAGGCGGAGAGAGCCAACCAGAAGAGGGAAACCACGCTACGCTGCCTGGTCTCTTCCAACCCCACCTCCTGGGTCTCTCAGTTGCCTTGGGTTGAGTATGCCCACAATACTCTCCCCTACATCTGCCACTGGGATGTCTCCCTTCCAGTGCCTGTATGGCTACCAACCTCCCTTGTTCCCTTCTCAGGAGAAGGAGCTCTCAGTGCCCTCTGTTCAGGCCCATATTCGTCGTTGCCACCGGACCTGGCATCGGGCCAGAAAGGCACTCCTTAGAGTTTCGGACCGGTATCAGCTCCAGGCGAATCGTCGCCGGATCCCCGCTCCCACCTATACCATCGGAGATAGGGTCTGGTTGGCCACACGGGATCTTCCGTTACGGACTGAGTCTAGGAAGTTGTTACCGAAGTTCATTGGTCCGTTTGTGGTGGAGAAGGTGATCAATCCAGTGGCAGTTCGACTCAAACTACCGAGGACGCTCAGAGTCCATCCCACCTTTCATGTCTCCTGCCTCAAGCCGGTTTTCCTCAGTCCTCTGTTGCCTCCTCCGCCTCCTCCTCCTCCTCCTCGGATGATCGGAGGTGGTCCTGCCTACACGGTGCGACGAATCATGGATTCCAGACGGCGGGGCCGGGGTTTCCAGTATCTCGTGGACTGGGAGGGGTATGGTCCTGAAGAGAGGAGTTGGATTCCGCGGCGACAGATCCTAGATGCTGACCTCATCCGTGACTTCTACCGCCTCCATCCTGGCGCTCCGGGAGTCCGCCCGGTGGCGTTCGTCGGAGGGGGGTACTGTAACGATCCCGGCAGTCTGAGTCGGGTCCTGTCTGTGGACTAGTTTTTTCTGCTCGTGATCTCCAGTTTCCCGAGGGTTCTGGAACGCTCCGGGGAGCTCTCTTGATTTCCGCACCTGCATCCCATCAGCAATCTGCACACCTGGTCCTGATCATCACCCTTCTTAGGCTCTGGCCTAACATCCATTCCCTGCCGGATCGTTAGCCATGAACAGTAGGTTTACCAGAGTATCAGTCTTAGAGCCTAGCGTTAGTTTTGTTGTTTTTGCACCTTGTTGTTTACTTACCTCCGTTTTGTTCCATCTGCAGTCACCCGTCCGGAACCTTCATCCAACCTCTGCCTGGTGGTCGGCGGCTGCCGACCCATGATGGGATCAACCACTGCACCCCCAACAACTAATCAACGCCGCCCGCTCTGTTCCCTGGATTATTCAGCATCACTCTTGAATTGTAAATAAACACTCACCTTCGTTTCAACTTACCTTGTCCTGGTCTGCTTCTGGGTTCTGGCTTTGCAACTCGTGACACAAACATGCTCTCTCGCTGCACCAGAGAAATATGTATTTTTACTACCCAGGAAGAACTGGTTATTGCTTGAAGTTCATGTCACAGTAGCAATTATCCTTATCACAGAGACCTTGATCTGCATCACCATGGTGATAACACACCCAGTCCCAACCTGTACTGTCAGAAGTGGACAAAGTACAATGAGATTACACTTCCCAATTACTGTACTGGAAGACCGTGGTTGCGTCCAAAATGGCACCGTATTCACCTCAGGATCAAAAGTAGCACACTATATAGGGAATAGGGTGTCATTTCGGATATAGCCAGTGTTCCTGTCCAGAGTGCCAAGGTTAAACTCTGAGACGGTGAGAGAAGAGGACAAACACAACACTGGAGAAGAGCGACACCACAGACACCTCACAGGAAGCTCTCAGAATGACTCAAATGGAATGCTTGTTCTCAATGACATGCACTGATGCTATTTCTTTATACATTTTGGATATACCTATTTATAGGAGATTCAGCAATTCATTTTGCCTCTTAATATCTAATCTAAGGATTTTAAGACAACACATAATTCACTCATCTAAATAACAGCAGCATATGCAATGGCATTTTCGGAATACGATTTCTTCATAATCCTATATGCATAATCCATAATCATAGGTTGTTTGGTGTTACAACGTATTACTAACAACTTGAAAAGAAACAGCAATTGCTGAGCACACCGTGACAACAGACAGGTGCCATTTCAAAAGCTATTTCTCTGTTCCTTTGGCGGTAATAGATCACTACACATGGCTAGCAGTTTGGTCATGCCTGGGTTATCAGTGTAATAACGGGGCGGCAGGTAGCTTAGTGGTTAAGAGCGTTGTGCCAGTAACCGAAAGGTCACTGGTTCTAATCCCTAAGCCGACTAGGTGAAAAATCTGCCGATGTGCCCTTGAGCATGGCACTTAACCCTAATTGCTCCTGTAAGTCTGCTAAATGACTTAAAGGTATTACAATGCTCTCTCTCCCCAAGCAGCAGCACCTCTCAGCCTGCTTGCCTCCAACAGGCCCCAGCCCGTCTCCCTCCCTCCAGGTCATCACTAGTTAACACAGCCACAAAGTCAGAAGACCCGCCTACCCGACCAATCAGATGGAAGGGAGTGTATTCCGGTTCGCAGGAAATGCCTCGTATTCTAAATGGCATATCTCCAAGTTACGAAATTGTAACTTATTTATTGCCTTACCTCCATAATTTACTACATTCGCACACACTGTATATATCTTTTCTGTTGTATTTTTGACTTTATGTTTGGTTTACCCCATATGTAACTCTGTGTTGTTGTTTTTATCGCACTGCTTTGCTTTATCTTGGCCAGGTCGCAGTTGTAAATGAGAACTTGTTCTCAACTGGCTTACCTGGTTAAATAAAGGTAAAAATAAATGTAAAATAAATATAAGAAAAATCTAAATGACATATCTCCAGTTCAATGCCTCATATTCTAAATGACATATCTCCAGTTCAATGCCTCATTCTAAATGACATATCTCCACTTCAATGCCTCATTCTAAATGACATATCTACACTTCAATGCCTCATTCTAAATGACATATCTCCACTTCAATGCCTCATTCTAAATGACATATCTCCACTTCAATGCCTCATTCTAAATGACATATCTCCAGTTCAATGCCTCATTCTAAATGACATATCTCCAGCTCAATGCCTCATTCTAAATGATATATCTCCACTTCAATGCCTCATTCTAAATGACATATCTCCACTTCAATGCCTCATTCTAAATGACATATCTCCACTTCAATGCCTCATTCTCCTCGTAAAACGGACTAACTGACTATCCTACCGATCCTTGACTTCGGCGATGTCATTTACAAAATAGCCTCCAACACTCTACTCAGCAAATTGGATGTAGTCTATCACAGTGCCATCCGTTTTGTCTCCAAAGCCCCATATACTACCCACCACTGTGACCTGTACGCTCTTGTTGGCTGGTCCTCACTACATGTTCGTCGTCAAACCCACTGGCTCCAGGCCATCTATAAATCACTGCTAGGCAAATCCCCGCCTTATCTTAGCTCATTGGTCACCATAGCAGTACGCACCCGTAGTCTGCGCTCCAGCAGGTATATCTCACTGGTCATTCCCAAAGCCAACACCTCCTTTGGCCGCCATTCCTTCCAGTTCTCTGCTGCCAATGACTGGAACGAATTGCAAAAATCTCTGAAGCTGGAGACTCTTATCTCCCTCACTAACTTTAAGCATCAGTTGTCAGAGCACCTTACCGATCACTGCACCTGTACACAGCCCATCTGAAATTAGCCCACCCAACTACCTCATCCCTATATTGTTATTTATTTTGCTCTTTTGCACCCCAGTATCTCTATTTGCACATAATCTCTTGCACATCTAGCATTCCAGTGTTAATACTATTGTAATTATTTTGCACTATAGCCTATTTATTGCCTTACCTCCATAACTTACTACATTTGCACACACTGTATATATATTTTCTGTTGTATTTTTTACTTTATGTTGTTTTACCCCATATGTAACTCTGTGTTGTTGTTGTTTTTATCGCACTGCTTTGCTTTATCTTGGCCAGGTCGCAGTTGTAAATGAGAACCTGTTCTCAACTGGCTTACCTGGTTAAATAAAGGTTAAATAAAAAATAAAATAAAAATTCTAAATGACATATCTCCAGTTTAATGCCTCATTCTAAATGACATATCTCCACTTCAATGCCTCATTCTAAATGACATATCTCCACTTCAATGCCTCATTCTAAATGATATATCTCCACTTCAATGCCTCATTCTAAATGACATATCTTCAGTTCAATGCCTCATTCTAAATGGCATATCTCCACTTCAATGCCACATATTCTAAATGGCATATCTCCAGTTCAAGTTTGAGGACCAAATAACTAAATACATTCGGGAACAGGAACTGGCAATGTCACTAAAATGTATAACATTGAGAAAGGACAAGAGTTTTGGCCTGAAGTGTAAGATGTATTTTCTGTATTATATAACTAGTAGCTAACTTTTGCTACTTTCATCTAAAATGAGCTAACTAGCTAGCTAGCATAAGGGATTCCATTTCAAGCACAGAGCAGTTATTCTACTTGATACAGCAACGTTGTTAGTTTCCCTACAAGCCTTTCATTCTAATAGTAGTATATCATATTCTTGACCTTCAACAGATGCAACTCCGCTGGGAGAGTAAAAGCCTCCCATTTAATGGTGTTCCCTTTCAAGTTGTGGGCATGAAGACGTCTGAATGCCACCAGGGGAAAAGACAAACAAAAGCCAAAGAGAAAGAGAAATATGCTGCTGAAATGAACAAGAAGGCAGTAAGTTCAAAGACACGTCACTGTAGTTTACACACTTTTAATGTTGAATTACTAACTACATTTGACAATTACATTTTTAGTCATTTAGCGGACGCTCTTATCCAGAGCGACTTACAGTTAGTGAGTGCATACGTTTTTTATTTTTTCATACTGGCCCCCCGTGGCAATCGAACCCACAACCCTGGCGTTGCAAACGCCATGCTCTACCAACTGAGCTACATCCCTGCTGGCCATTCCCTCCCCTACCCTGGACGACGCTGGGCCAATTGTGCGCCGCCCCATGGGTCTCCCGGTCACGGCCAGCTACGACAGAGTCTGGATTTTACTAACAATGAAATGTTCATCAAGAAAATGTAAGAAGATGGGACTTTTGGGAACTCATGATCATGATGTCAGTGTAAGTCAGAGCTCTGGAAAGATGCCAGAGATTTCCAACATGGATGACCGTTAAAACTGATCTTTCCCAGTCAGAGCTCGTTTTAGTTCACAGTTGTCTTAAACGCACTGAAGTCGGAAGCCGAGATTTCTGAGTTCTCAGTTGTTTTGAAAGCGGCATTTAAAACGGGTGTCCCAACTCTGTGGTCACTAAAGATATTGTCCAGGCTTGTTATCAGTATAAAAGACACCTGTCCACAACCTCAAACAGTCACACTCCAAACTCCACTATGGCCAAGACCAAAGAGCTGTCAAAGGACACCAGAAACAAAATTGTAGACCTGCACCAGGCTGGGAAGACTGAATCTGCAATAGGTAAGCAGCTTGGTTTGAAGAAATTAACTGTGGGAGCAATTATTAGGAAATGGAAGACATACAAGACCACTGATAATCTCCCTCGATCTGGGGCTCCACGTAAGATCTCACCCCGTGGGGTCAAAATGATCACAAGAACGGTGAGCAAAAATCCCAGAACCACACGGGGGACCTAGTGAATGACCTGCAGAGAGCTGGGACCAAAGTAACAAAGCCTACCATCAGTAACACACTACGCCGCCAGGGACTCAAATCCTGCAGTGCCAGACGTGTCCCCCTGCTTAAGCCAGTACATGTCCAGGCCCGTCTGAAGTTTGCTAGAGTGCATTTGGATGATCCAGAATAGGATTGGGAGAATGTCATATGGTCAGATGAAACCAAAATATAACTTTTTGGTAAAAACTCAACTCGTCGTGTTTGGAGGACAAAGAATGCTGAGTTGCATCCAAAGAACACCATACCTACTGTGAAGCATGGGGGTGGTAACATCATGCTTTGGGGATGTTTTTCTGCAAAGGGACCAGGACGACTGATCCGTGTAAAGGAAAGAATGAATGGGGCCATGTATCGTGAGATTTTGAGTGAAAACCTCCTTCCATCAGCAAGGGCATTGAATATGAAACATGGCTGGGTCTTTCAGCATGACAATGATCCCAAACACACCACCCGGGCAACGAAGGAGTGGCTTCGTAAGAAGCATTTCAAGGTCCTGGAGTGGCCTAGCCAGTCTCCAGATCTCAACCCCATAGAAAATCTTTGGAGGGAGTTGAAAGTCCGTGTTGCCCAGCGACAGCCCCAAAACATCACTGCTCTAGAGAAGATCTGCATGGAGGAATGGGCCAAAATACCAGCAACAGTGTGTGAAAACCTTGTGAAGACTTACAGAAAACGTTTGACCTGTGTCATTGCCAACAAAAGCTATATAACAAAGTATTGAGAAACTTTTGTTATTGACCAAATACTTATTTTCCACCATAATTTGCAAATAAATTCATAAAAAATCCTACAATGTGATTTCCTGGATTTTATTTTCTCATTTTGTCTGTCATAGTTGACGTGTACCTATGATGAAAATTACAGGCCTCTCTCATCTTTTTAAGTGGGAGAACTTGCACAATTGGTGGCTGACTAAATACTTTTTTTCCCCACTGTACACTATCAAATAAAATCAACGTTTATTTGTCACATGCACAAGATACAGAAGGTGTAAATGGTGCATGTCGCTAGCTAGCTAAACAATGAACCATAATATCAACTTATAACGTTACTACCCTTGCATGAATCTACAGGTAGCTAAAGCTTGTCACACTCTGGCTCCAGGACTTGGGTATTTGAGCCAGGGTGTATGTTGTTTTGTTGGGTTTTGGGTGATTGTTTATGTTTGCATGTCTGTCACGTTTATTTCTAGGTTGGGAGTTCTGTGTGTCTATTTCTAGGTCGTTGATTGGTGTCGTGTGACTCCCAATCGGAGGTAACGAGTGTCAGCTGTCGGCTCGTTATCTCTGATTGGGAGCCATATTTATTCGGTCTGTGTTTGCATATGGGTTGTGGGTTTTTGTTCCAAGTTCAGGCTTTGTCTCTGTTGGACTTCACTTTCGTCTTTTGTTTTGTATTGACGTGCTTTTCTAATTAAAAGTCATCATGTTCACTCGCAACGCTGCGCATTGGTCTGCTCATTTTCAAGACGATCGTGACAAAGCTATCCAAATAGCTAGGTTCAATGTTAGCTAGCTAGCTAACATTAGGCTATAACTAGCAATGCAAATGGCTCTGAGATACAAATATTATTACTACACAGATCATACACGTAACGTTAGCTAGCGAGCCAGCCAGCCAACGTTAGCTAGTTAGCTAACAGTCAGCTTTAACTTGCAATGAAAACAACTTTCTGACAAAATTAGAAACTTATAATATCTGAAAATGTAGCTAGCTAGACTCTCTTACCCGTATACATGGATGAACGCTTATCCCTCTGTCACAGTTGCCCTTAGTTTGAAGATGTAATCCGGAGACAGATGTTTTATACAACAGCCTTCTGTGTTCTCTTTTCGACTCCCTCCGCATTTGCAATCCAACGGCTGAATTTTCTCCATCTCCTTATCCATCATACTCTGCTTCCAGAAGCGTGTTACATGGCAGACCAATCCAAACTCATCTCTCGGCATGTCCAGCCCATCCATTATCTCAGCCAATCATGGCTAGCGGGAAGGTTCCTGTCTTTTTCCGTGGCTAAACCAACTAGGCTTGTAATTTCACAATTTTATTCGTATTTACAGATGGCATACAACTTTGTTATTAAGGCATATGAAAGTTCACATGTTCCAGAAGGCCTTTCTGCCCAAAAACACATTGTGCAAAAAAAAAAGTTTTAAATTCAAATGCATCTCCTGTGAAGCAGTGACGCGCGACATATGCCTAGTTTCCTGAAATGAGTCGCATATCATAATGTTTCTTTAGACCTGCCTAAAATAAATAATGGATTTATTGTAATGGTGTATATTAAATTGATTAATTATACTTTTAAAAATATAGATGTTCCAAAGGGACCTGGAGGCCTGGAGATGCTAAACGTGTTTATGCTAATGAACTCTGATCACATGACTAACCCTCAGCATTGCTGGGATGGATGCTGCCAGAGCGGAAGAGGCGAAGCCAGAGGGTTTACGCCACCAAAATCTTTCTACGAAAATAAGTATGGAGGTCGATGAGAGAGTGTTGAATTTGGTCAACCAAAAATTGAATTGCTAATTTGCTACGTGAGGCTTATTTGATCTAATAAACGTTTCGTAATGGTTAGGTTGTTACAAATATACTGACATAAGTGGATGCACGTGGCAAAAAATAAATAAAAAAGACGACATTTATCGGAGTTGTGCTGGTTGTTTACACGTGTATCTGCCATCTCATTGACTAGAGTGGTCCCACTTGATCTCACCTGCCTTCCATCTCTGAGGACATGCATTTCCATTGTTAGAGCGATCACTCGACCATCTTGCCAATATAACAGATAATCTTTGATGCTGCTTAATTACTTGTTTTATTTATTTAACTCTTATTTTACCAGGTAAGTTGACTGAGAACACATTACTTCTATATTGCGGCTCTCTCCCCTCTCCTCTCTCTTTCACCACCTTCTCATTTAACTTCTCAAAGTATTGCCCTCCCTACAGGACTCTTTTCTCTGCCATTTGTCCGACTGTTAACGACAGTGACGTAGTGGTGGGGAGGTCAACTCCAAAATAATCATTTCCTTTCACCTGGATTCACCTGGTCAGTCTATGTCACGGAAAGAGCAGGTGTTCCTAATGTTTTGTACACTCCGTGTATACGAAGAAGAGTTTAGTGGCAGGAAAGGGTGTAAAAGCGAAAACCAAGTGGCTTCTCTGGATAACAGGCAGTTAAATAAAGTTACTGTAAGGTACATACTTTGAGCCAAGTCCTATTTTAGGGCTTTATCTTAACGGGTATTGAAAGTGAGGCTTTTATATCTTAGGAACTCGAAAGTCCTACAGAAAATAGCCATAATGTAAGGGGTATGGTATACAAGAGAACTTCTCATAGAGTTGAGAAAAGCATAACAGGTGCTGTATGTGTGGAGAGCAAGGCTACGTTCCATGTGAAAGAAAGCAGTCTTCCTTACCTTCTGACACAACGTGAGGTTTGATGACGCAACAGGCACAGTCTGTGTAGTTGGCCGTGTTAGCGGGACCATGGCCCGCAGTGGATGGGAAGAAAAACTCCAGTTCCTGAACAGAAGAACAAAGCATTACTCACTACTGGTGTCCCCCAAGGCTCTGTACTAGGTCCTCTTTAATGTCTCACTACTGGTGTCCCCCAGGGATCGGTACTAGGTCCTCTTTAATGTCTCACTACTGGTGTCCCCCAGGGATCGGTACTAGGTCCTCTTTAATGTCTCACTACTGGTGTCCCCCAGGGCTCAGTACTAGGTCCTCTTTAATGTCTCACTACTGGTGTCCCCCAAGGCTCTGTACTAGGTCCTCTTTAATGTCTCACTACTGGTGTCCCCCAGGGATCGGTACTAGGTCCTCTTTAATGTCTCACTACTGGTGTCCCCCAAGGCTCTGTACTAGGTCCTCTTTAATGTCTCACTACTGGTGTCCCCCAGGGATCGGTACTAGGTCCTCTTTAATGTCTCACTACTGGTGTCCCACAGGGCTCAGTACTAGGTCCTCTTTAATGTCTCACTACTGGTGTCCCCCAAGGCTCTGTACTAGGTCCTCTTTAATGTCTCACTACTGGTGTCCCCCAGGGATCGGTACTAGGTCCTCTTTAATGTCTCACTACTGGTGTCCCCCTGGGCTCTGTACTAGGTCCTCTTTAATGTCTCACTACTGGTGTCCCCCAGGGATCGGTACTAGGTCCTCTTTAATGTCTCACTACTGGTGTCCCCCAGGGCTCAGTACTAGGTCCTCTTTAATGTCTCACTACTGGTGTCCCCCAGGGCTCAGTACTAGGTCCTCTTTAATGTCTCACTACTGGTGTCCCCCAAGGCTCTGTACTAGGTCCTCTTTAATGTCTCACTACTGGTGTCCCCCAGGGATCAGTACTAGGTCCTCTTTAATGTCTCACTACTGGTGTCCCCCAAGGCTCTGTACTAGGTCCTCTTTAATGTCTCACTACTAGTGTCACCCAGGGCTCTGTACTAGGTCCTCTTTAATGTCTCACTACTGGTGTCCCCCAGGGCTCAGTACTAGGTCCTCTTTAATGTCTCACTACTGGTGTCCCCCAGGACTCTGTACTAGGTCCTCTTTAATGTCTCACTACTGGTGTCCCCCAGGGCTCAGTACTAGGTCCTCTTTAATGTCTCACTACTGGTGTCCCCCAGGGCTCAGTACTAGGTCCTCTTTAATGTCTCACTACTGGTGTCCCCCAGGACTCTGTACTAGGTCCTCTTTAATGTCTCGCTACTGGTGTCCCCCAGGGCTCTGTACTAGGTCCTCTTTAATGTCTCACTACTGGTGTCCCCCAGGACTCTGTACTAGGTCCTCTTTAATGTCTCACTACTGGTGTCCCCCAGGGCTCTGTACTAGGTCCTCTCCTGGTCTCTCTACAAGAATGAATTACTCTTTCTGCTGAGGCCAGCGAGTCAGACCCATGTCCCGCGTTTCTGGTGCCATCTGTGCCAAACTGGGCTCGGAGGCTTGGCGGGGCCTCTTTCCGTGCCACGCCCGAGTCAGTGGGGTTTAGAATCCTTCTCCACACCGACACCGCCTCGTCACCCATCAGCTCCATGGCAACCCCAGGCCCAGAGGTCATAAACTGCACCAGGTTGCTGAAAAACACAGCATGAAAAACCTCCAATAAACTGTCAGCTCTCGATGTGAGCGAATAACACTTTTAGCAACATAACCTTTACCGGAATCTCCACTGTAGTGCAAATAAACTACTTATGAACTGCTCAGATGGTGAGGAATATGAAGGTCACATTTTTAAAGGGTAAGAATATCCCACAGAGATTTGGACGACCACATTCAGAGATAATGTGTGGATTAACTGAAACTACTTCTAATTCTCTTGATTTAAGAGGTCCCCTGTCAGGACCGTTCAAATGTCACCACAATGTCAGTGCAATCAATGTCACAGAGAATGCTAATAATGGTGGTTACTGGCCCTTGGAGCCTCCTTGAAACCTGCCCCTGGCCGCTCTGCTCACACAAAGACACAGGCTAATCATTTACACAGGTAAGGACTCACCTGAAGAAAGACTTTGTCTGATGTTCTGTGTAAAAGTCTGCTGCCTCCCTCCTGTAAGGGTTCCGTAAACACACAGGGTTAATGAGTGATCAGGTGAAGTCAGGCGTTGACTCCACAGTCCACAGTGCTGCTGGATCATTCCCAGGACAAACCCAGCCTGCGTCCCAAATAACACCCTATTCTCTACATAGTGCACTACTTTAGACCAGAGCCCTCTGGGCACTATGTAGGGAATAGAGTGCCGTTTGGGACGCAGGCCTAACAACATCACACCACAGAGGACACAAGACGCCCGGGGATTCCACAAGTCAGTGAAACTATTTTGCTGTTTTATTCTGCACACTTCATGGAAAATACTTTGGAGAGGCAATGTGCTCGTGTTACAGATGGCAGACCAGGCGGCAGACCAGACCAGACCAGACCAGACCAGACCAGGTGGCAGACCAGACCAGACCAGGCGGCAGACCAGACCAGACCAGGTGGCAGACCAGACCAGGCGGCAGACCAGACCAGACCAGACCAGACCAGACCAGGTGGCAGACCAGACCAGACCAGGCGGCAGACCAGACCAGACCAGGTGGCAGACCAGACCAGGTGGCAGACTAGACCAGACCAGGTGGCAGACCAGACCAGGTGGCAGACTAGACCAGACCAGGTGGCAGACTAGACCAGACCAGATGGCAGACCAGACCAGGTGGCAGACTAGACCAGACCAGGTGGCAGACTAGACCAGACCAGGTGGCAGACTAGACCAGACCAGGTGGCAGACCAGACCAGACCAGGTGGTAGACTAGACCAGAAGAAATGGCAGACCAGACCAGGTGGCAGACCAGACCAGGTGGCAGACCAGACCAGACCAGGTGGCAGACCAGACCAGGTGGCAGACCAGACCAGGTGTCAGACTAGACCAGACCAGACAGCAGACCAGACCAGGTGGTAGACTAGACCAGACCAGGTGGCAGACCAGACCAGATGGCAGACTAGACCAGACCAGGTGGCAGACCAGACCAGGTGGCAGACTAGACCAGACCAGGTGGCAGACTAGACCAGACCAGACGGCAGACCAGATCAGGTGGCAGACTAGACCAGACCAGGTGGCAGACTAGACCTGACCAGGTGGCAGACCAGACCAGGTGGCAGACTAGACCAGACCAAGTGGCAGACCAGACCAGGTGGCAGACTAGACCAGACCAGGTGGCAGACCAGACCAGACCAGGTGGCAGACTAGACCAGAAGAAATGGCAGACCAGACCAGACCAGGTGGCAGACCAGACCAGGTGGCAGACCAGACCAGGTGGCAGACCAGACCAGACCAGGTGGCAGACCAGACCAGGTGGCAGACCAGACCAGGTGGCAGACTAGATCAGACCAAGTGGCAGACCAGACCAGGTGGCAGACTAGACCAGACCAGGTGGCAGACCAGACCAGACGGCAGACCAGACCAGGTGGCAGACTAGACCAGACCAAGTGGCAGACCAGACCAGGTGGCAGACTAGACCAGACCAGACGGCAGACCAGACCAGGTGGCAGACCAGACCAGGTGGCATTGTGTTGCTCTCCAGAAGCTGACTGCTCCAGAATTATGAAGGTGACCTTGGCTTATTCAGCTGTCTGTCCAGTCCGCATAAGCTACAACTCAGATGTTCCAGCTGTGCAAATGAGGGATCCTCCTCCTTAACATTTAGAATAACACAGGAAAAGCTGGTCCTGTAAAACAAACTATTTGTAATTGAAATGGCCCACCCTGTAGCCTACATAATTAAAGTTCGAGCCATGAAACAGAAGGCGAGTACTTTCTGTGTTCTCTAGAACGTTTCAGACAAAAAGGGACATCAGATCAGAATCAGAATCAGGACAATAGCAGGGGCGGCAGGTAGCTTAGTGGTTAAGAGCGTTGTGCCAGTAACCGAAAGGTTGCTGGTTCTAATCCCTGAGCCGACTAGGTGAAAAATCTGTCGATGTGCCCTTGAGCAAGGCACTTAACCCTAATTACTCCTGTAAGTCGCTCTGGATAAGAATGACTAAAATGTAAATGTGGGTAACATATGAAATACATCTGTAAACCTTCTCTGTCAGCCATTTCAAAATGAGAGGAAAGGTAAGCGATCAGCCTTCTTTTTCTC
Organism: Coregonus clupeaformis; assembly: GCF_020615455.1. Classification (NCBI taxonomy): domain Eukaryota; kingdom Metazoa; phylum Chordata; class Actinopteri; order Salmoniformes; family Salmonidae; genus Coregonus; species Coregonus clupeaformis. The sequence goes on from NW_025533463.1 coordinate 1,277,606, forward strand.
TTTTTTTTTTTGCATGAGTGGGTTGATGCCTATCATCACACCAAATTAGATGTGTGATCAATCTGTTGTATGTTGGAACAGTTTGTGAGTCAAGGCTGGTCATAGCCTAATCCTCTCAGGCATTGAAGAGGGACTCAAAGAAATGGAGGAATCCTCTTTACTCTCGTAGGAGGCCCACTGTGGACAGGTCGTCAACTACTACTAATTTAAATGGGAGTTCAATAAATATGGACTGTTTTCAAATTGCACATAGGGTTTGGGCTGCTACATATAACATTTACATTAAACATTTAGCAGACGCTCTTATCCAGAGCGACTTACAGGAGCAATTTGGGTTAAGTGCCTTGCTCAAGGGCACATCGACAGATTTTCACCTAGTTGGCTTGGAACCAGCAACCTTTCGGTTACTGGCACAACGCTCTTAACCACTAAGCTACCTGCCGCCATATAACCATGCAAAGTTTTATGTCAAAGATGGACCTTCTTGATATCTGGTTCTTACAGAGACCTGGCTTTATGGTTCGATCATGGATAAGGACATTAAAATGGCTGATTACAACTTCTTCCGGTGTGGCGATATACACTGAATAAAAATATAAACGCAACACGTGAAGTGTTGATCCCATGTTTCATGAACTGAAATAAAATATCCCCGAAATGTTCCATACGCACAAAAAATATGATTTCTCTAAAATATTGTGTACAAATTTGTTTACATCCCTGTTAGTGAGCATTTCTCCTTTGCCAAGATAATCCATCCACCTGACAGGTGTGGCATATCAAGAAGCTGATTAAACAGCATGATCATTACACAGGTGCACCTTGTGCTGGGGACAATAGAATGGCACTCTAAAATGTGCAGTTTTGTTACACAACACAATGCCACAGATGTCTCAAGTTTTGAGGGAGTGTGCATTTGGCATGCTGACTGCAGGAATGTCCACCAGAGCTGTTGCCAGAGAATTGAATGTTAATTTCTCTACCATTGGAGGTCAATGTCGTTTTAGAAAGATTTGGCAGTACGTGTATGGCGTTGTGTGGGCGAGCGGTTCGCTGATGTCAATGTTGTGACATGGTGGTGGTAGGGTTATGGTATGGGCAGGCATAAGCCACAGACAAGGAACACAATTGCATTTTATCAATGGCAATTTGAATGCACAGAGATACCGTGACGAGATCCTGAGGCCCCATTGTCGTGCCATTCATCCGCTGCCATCACCTCATGTTTCAGCATGATAACGCAAGGCCCCATGTCGCAAAGATCTGTACACAATTCCTGGAAGCTGAAAATGTCCCAGTCCTTCCATGGCCTGCATACTCACCAGACATGTCACCCATTGAGCGTGTTTGGGATGCTCTGGATCGACGTGTACGACAGTGTGTTCCAGTACCCGCCAATATCCATCAACTTTCACACAGCCATTGAAGAGGAGTGGGACAACATTCCACAGGCCACAATCAACAGCCTGATCAACTATGTGATGTATTGCGGGCCTCTACTATTCTTTAAGGTATCTGTGACCAACAGATGCATATCTGTGTTCCCAGTCATGTGAAATCCATAGATTAGGGCCTAATGCATTTATTTCAATTGACTGATTTCCTTATATGAACTGTAACTCAGTGTCACGGATTCTGCCGAGGCTGCTCCTCCTCCTTGCTCGGGCAGGCTTCGGCGTTCGTCATCCCCGGAGTACTAGCTACTGCCGATCGATGTTTTCGGTGTTTGTCTTGTGTTGTCTAGTTTATACACCTGTTGATTGTGTAACATATAAGTTCCTTGTTTTACGTTTGGCCTTTGTGTGTTATTGTCATTTTGTCTCGTTGATGTTCGGCATATCTATTTCGCCTTTTTACGCACAGAGTGTTTTTCTCCTCCAGTGTTGTGGAGACTTTTGTTTGTGCGTTTTGCATTAAGTAAAGTAGTCATCCTGATTCTCTGTGTCCTGTGCCTGACTTCACTGCCGCGTACACATCACCCCTTTTGACAGAATAACACACCACCATGGAGTCAGCAGGACCAGCGGTGGTAACGGAGTCTCTGGAGGATCGTGTCAGCAGCCAGGACGCCATGATCCGTAGACTCGGCACCGCCATGCAGGATGTGATGGACACGCTGAGCCGATGGGAAAGAGGAGGCTTGCCCACACCTCCTCCTACAATACCACCACCATCGGCCAGACCCATCGTTCCATCTCCGGAGTCCAGTGGGATTCGGCTCTCGCTCCCGAGGGCATATGATGGCACCGCAGTCGGGTGTCAGGGTTTCCTACTTCAAGTAGAACTCTGCCTGGCAACCATTCACCAGGCGCCCTCGGGATACGAGAGCATTTCCGCCCTCATCTCCTGTCTATCCGGCAAGGCATTGGAGTGGGCCAATGCCGAATGGAGGGGAATAGACGCCGCCACCATCAGCTATGCGGAGTTCTCCCGCCGCTTCAGGGCGGTTTTCGATCATCCCCCAGAGGGTAAAGCGGTGGGGGAGTGTCTGTTCCACCTCCGACAGGGGAAGAGGAGCGCGCAAGAGTTCGCCCTGGTTTGCCGGACTCTGGCGGCCAATGCAGGGTGGAATGAGAGGGCCCTCATCGACCACTATCGGTGCAGCCTACGAGAGGACGTTCTCCGAGAGTTGGCCTGCAGGGACACCAACCTAAGCTTCGATTAGTTGGTGGACATGTCGATCCGTCTGGATACCCTGCTGGCTACCCGCGGACGTCCGGAGTTGGGGCCGTCCATTCCATCCCCCAGCACCTCCGAGCCGAGCCCTATGGAGTGCTGGTGCTAGAGAGAGGAGGAGAGAGACCCGGAGAGAGGCCGTCCCCTGCACCAACTGTGGCCGTAGAGGACACACTGCGGCTCGGTGCTGGGGAGGGTCTCCTGGGGATCGAGGCAACAGGTCACGCACTGATGAGTCATTTCAGGTGAGTAGGCGCCCAACTCACCCAGAGCTCTCTGTTGTCCACTTGTGTATTCAAGTTGAATTTCCCCAGGTTTCATCTCATTCCCAGCATAAGGCGCTAGTCGATTCAGGCGCAGCTGGGAGTTTTATTGATCGTAATTTCTGTGTTAAGTTAGGGATTCCCCTCCTACCAGTAGATGTGCCTTTCCCTATCCATGCCCTAGACAGCCGTCCTTTGGGGTCAGGTTTAATTAGGGAGGTCACGGCGCCACTAAAGATGAAGACGTAGGGGGGTCATGAGGAAATCATACAGTTGTATCTGATCGACTCTCCTGCGTTTCCCGTGGTGCTGGGGCTTCCTTGGTTAATCTCTCATGACCCCACCATTTCGTGGCAACAGAGGGCTCTCAGGGAGTGGTCTGATCAGTGTGTCGGGCGGTGTATAGGTGTTTCCGTAGGGGCGACCACAGTGGAAAGTCCGAACCAAATGCCCGCACTGCACATTCCTCCTGAGTATGATGATTTGGCACTCGTGTTCAGTAAGAAGAGGGCGACACAATTACCACCTCATAGACAGGGGGATTGTGCGATAGACCTCCAGGCAGGTGCTGCACTTCCGCATAGTCATGTGTATCCTCTGTCTCAAGAGGAGACGGCGGCTATGGAGACATACATCGCCGAGTCTCTGGGACAGGGATACATACGGCCCTCCACTTCTCCTGCGTCCTCAAGTTTCTTTTTTGTGAAGAAGAAGGATGGAGGTTTGCGCCCGTGTATTGATTACCGTAGTCTCAATCAGATCACTGTTAAATACAGTTATCCTCTCCCTCTGATTGCGAGTATGACGGAGTCATTACACGGAGCGCGCTTCTTCACAAAATTGGATCTCAGGAGCGCCTACAACCTGGTGCGCATTAGGGAGGGAGATGAATGGAAAACAGCATTTAGTACCACCTCGGGTCACTATGAGTATCTCGTCATGCCATACGGGTTAATGAATGCTCCTTCAGTCTTCCAATCATTTGTGGACGAGATTTTCCGGGATTTGCATGGGCAGGGTGTAGTGGTGTATATTGACGACATTCTAGTATACTCTGCTACACGCGCCAAGCATGTGGCCCTGGTGCGTCGAGTGTTGGGTAGGCTGTTGGAGCATGACTTGTATGTGAAGGCGGAGAAATGCCTGTTTTTCCAGGAGTCCATCTCCTTCCTGGGCCATCGGTTGTCCACGTCAGGGGTGGAGATGGAGATTGACCGCGTTTCAGCCGTGCGTAATTGGCAGACTCCTACCACGGTTAAGGAGGTGCAGCGGTTTTTGGGTTTTGCCAATTACTACCGGAGGTTTATCTGGGGTTTTGAATAGGTAGCAGCTCCCATCACCTCCCTGCTAAAGGGGGGCCCGGTGCGTTTGCAGTGGTCGGCTGAGGCGGACAGGGCGTTTAGACAACTGAAGGACCTGTTCACCTCGGTTCCGGTGCTGGCACATCCGGACCCCTCTTTGGCGTTCCAAGTGGAGGTGGACGCGTCAGAGGCGGGTATTGGGGCTGTCCTGTCTCAACGCTCGGGCACGCCTCCTAAACTCCGTCCCTGTGCCTTTTACTCTAAGAAGCTCAGCCCGGCGGAACGTAATTACGACGTGGGGGACAGGGAGCTGCTAGCTGTGGTCCAAGCCCTAAAGGTGTGGAGGCATTGGCTTGAGGGGGCTCAACACCCTTTTCTCATTCTGACTGACCATCGTAACCTGGAGTACATCCGGGCAGCTAGGAGACTGAACCCTCGTCAGGCTAGGTGGGCCATGTTTCTGGCCCGGTTTGTTTTTAAGCTCACATATATTCCAGGGTCACAGAACGTTAAGGCAGACGCCCTGTCCCGGCTATGTGACACAGAGGAGAGGTCCATTGAGCCCACTCCCATACTTCCGGAGTCTTGTCTGGTGGCACAGGTGGTGTGGAAGGTCGATGCGGAGATCGAGCGGGCGTTACGTACCGACCCTACTCCTCCAGAGTGTCCGGAGGGGCGGAAGTACGTGCCGCTCGAGATTCGTGATCGACTAATTTATTGGGCTCACACGTCACCCTCCTCTGGACATCCTGGTATTGGCCGGACAGTGCACTGCCTTAGTGAAAAGTACTGGTGGCCAACATTGGCAAAGGGACGTGAGGGTTTATGTCTCCTCCTGCTCGGTGTGCGCTCAGAGTAAGGCGCCTAGACACCTGCCCAGGGGGAAGTTACAACCCCTACCCGTTCCACAACGGCCGTGGTCTCACCTATTGGTAGACTTTGTCACGGACCTTCCCCCCTCCCAGGGGAATACCACTATTTTGGTCATTGTGGATCGGTTTTCTAAGGCCTCTCGTCTCATTCCAATGCCGGGTCTCCCTACTGCCCTACAAACTGCTGAGGCCCTGTTTACTCACGTCTTCCGGCACTACGGGGTTCCCGAGGATATAGTGTCTGATCGGGGTCCCTAGTTCACCTCTAGAGTCTGGAGGGCGTTTATGGAACGCTTGGAGGTCTCGGTTAGCCTTACCTCGGGTTTCCATCCTGAGAGTAATGGGCAGGTGGAGAGAGTAAACCAGGATGTGGGTAGGTTTCTGAGGTCCTATTGCCAGGACCGGCAGGAGGAGTGGTCTGGGTATATCCCCTGGGCAGAGATTGCCCAGAACTCACTTCGCCACTCCTCTACGAATCTGACTCCTTTTCAGTCTGTGTTGGGGTATCAGCCGGTTCTGGCACCCTGGCATCAGAGCCAGATCGAGGCTCCTGCGGTGGATGAATGGTTTCGCCGCTCGGAGGAAACATGGAACGCTGCGCATGTCCATCTGCAGCGGGCTATCCGTAGGCATAAGACGAGCGCCGATCGCCACCGCAGTGAGGGTCCAGCGTATGCACCTGGAGATCGAGTCTGGCTCTCGACTCGAAACCTGCCCCTTCGCCTGCCCTGCCGGAAGCTGAGTCGGCGGTTTGTGGGGCCATTTAAAGTCCTGAGGAGATTGAACGAGGTATGTTACAGGTTACAACTGCCAAATGATTATCGCATTAACCCCTCATTCCATGTGTCTCTCCTCAGGCCGGTGGTAGCTGGTCCACTCCAGGACAATGAGATACGGGAGGCTCCTCCGCCCCCACTGGACATCGAGGGGGCTCCGGCGTACTCAGTCCGGTCCATCGTGGATTCGAGACGTCGGATGGGGGGTCTGCAGTATCTCGTGGAGTGGGAGGGGTACGGTCCGGAGGAACGGTGCTGGGTGCCTAGGAGGGACATCTTAGATCCCTCCCTCCTGACGGAGTTCCACCGGAGTCATCCCACTCGCCCTGTTCCGCGTCCTCCTGGCCGTCCCCGAGGCCGGGGTCGGCGCACGGCTGGAGCCGCGCGTCAACGGGGGGGTACTGTCACGGATTCTGCCGAGGCTGCTCCTCCTCCTTGCTCGGGCAGGCTTCGGTGTTCGTCGTCCCCGGAGTCCTAGCTACTGCCGATCGATGTTTTCTGTGTTTGTCTTGTGTTGTCTAGTTTATACACCTGTTGCTTATTTTGTGTTGATTGTGTAACATATAAGTTCCTTGTTTTACGTTTGGCCTTTGTGTGTTATTGTCATTTTGTCTCGTTGATGTTCGGCATATCTATTTCGCCTTTTTACGCACAGAGTGTTTTTCTCCTCCAGTGTTGTGGAGACTTTTGTTTGTGCGTTTTGCATTAAGTAAAGTAGTCATCCTGATTCTCTGTGTCCTGTGCCTGACTTCACTACACATCACCCCTTTTGACACTCAGTAAAATATTTGAAATTGTTACATGTTGCGTTTATATTTTCAAGTTCTTGTCCAGTGATGCCTTTAATAATGCTGATCGCTGCCCTAATGTAATGTAATGTAAACTGTCACGCCCTGGCTCTAAGGACTCTTTTATGTTGAGCCAGGGTGTGTAGAGTCTATGTTTTGTGTTCTTTGTTTCAGTTTCTAGTTCATGTGTATCTATGTTGGCCGGGGTGGTTCTCAATCAGAGGCAACGAGAATCAGCTGTTGCTTGTTGTCTCTGATTGGGTAAATACTTAGGCAGCCTGTTTGGCACAGTGTATTGTGGGATCTTGTTCCGTGTTGGTTTGTTTATGTTACCAAGGACTTCACGTATCGTTTTGTTTGTGTGGTTAATATATATTAAAGTATGTTCGCATTCCACGCTGCGCATTGGCCCGTTTCTTCAAATGACGATCGTGACACAAACAGAAAAAAACACTGATCCTCGAATAATTAGGAAGTTATATTTTAAAAACACTTCTCCCCAAAGGTTACTTCATGATATGTATTGCTCTGAGCTTTCCTCCATCAGCTGCATGCCTGAACCTGAACTGCCTCGAAAACTTTTCCAATCTATTTTTATTTCTCAAACACACTTAAACAGTTAAAAATATAACTTTTTTTATTTTTATTCTATAGGACTTTCAGATCTCATTATGATGATAAATCAGGCCTGGATGAAGGCTAGAAAAAACGGACTCGGTAGCTGATTGGCAGATTTTCAGGCAATTGAGAAATAGATGCACTTCCTCAATCAAGAAAACTAAACGTAGCTTTTTTTCTCAGTTCTGTCTCAGACTCCGCTGGTGATCCGTCTACATTTTGAAAAACAGTTAACGCCCTGAAGTGTGGAAATTCTTCCTCCTTCCCTGCCTAAGCAAGTCAGACTCTGGCATCATTTCTGAGAAAAATGTGATATGTGACGCTTTAAATCCACATTTTATCATCTCAGCAGGCTTTTTATTTGAAAGAAATGGCGGTTGAATTGACCCTGGTCAGCCAGTCGACTGCTTGCCCCTCTCCCAGCCTCTAGTTGCCTCATTATTTTCCATAGAATGCATAGCCCCTTTGTTGATTGTCCCTTGCGTATTTTGGATGGTGCCCTAATTGATTGTGTCCCTGCCTATAAATATCTGGGCATCTGGATTGATGAAAAGCTATCTTTTAAAAAAGCATGTTGATGAGTTAGTTAAGAAATTAAGAATTAATATAGGCTTCTTCTATAGGAATAGCTCCTGTCTTTCATTAAATAGCAGAAAACTAATCATTCAGTCAACATTAATTCCGGTTATTGACTATGACGACATCGTCTATGTGAATGCAGCTGCCACTGTATTGAAGCCAATGGACGCAGTTTATCATAGCGCACTGCGCTTTATTACGGGTGATAGGTTCAGTACACATCATTGCATTTTGTATCAGAAAGTCGGCTGGCCCTCCTTGAAGTCTCATAGACACTTATGTGTTATGGCTTTACACCCCCTGCTATATTGTGGATAAAGAGTTACCTGTCTAACAGAACACAGAGGGTGTTCTTTAATGGAAGCCTCTCCAACAAAATCCAGGTAGAATCAGGAATTCCCCAGGGCAGCTGTCTAGGCCCCTTACTTTTTTTCAATCTTCACTAACGACATGCCACTGGCTATGTATGCGGATGACTCAACACTATACATGTCAGCTACTACAGCGACTGAAATGACAGCAACACTTAACAAAGAGCTGCAGTTAGTTTCAGAATGGGTGGCAAGGAATAATTTAGTCCTAAACATTTCAAAAACTAAAAGCATTGTATTTGGGACAAATCATTTACTAAACCTCAACTAAATCTTGTAATGAATAATGTGGAAATTGAGCAAGTTGAGGAGACTAAACTGCTTGGAGTAACCCTGGATTGTAAACTGTCATGGTCAAAACATATTGATACAACAGTAGCTAAGATGGGGAGAAGTCTGTCCATAATAAAGCGCTGCTCTGCCTTCTTAACAGCACTATCAACAAGGCAGGTCCTACAGGCCCTAGTTTTGTCGCACCTGGACTACTGTTCAGTCGTGTGGTCATGTGCAACAAAGAGGGACTTAGGAAAATTGCAGTTTGCTCAGAACAGGGCAGCACGGCTGGCCCTTGGATGTACACAGAGAGCTAACATTAATAATATGCATGTCAATCTCTCCTGGCTCAAAGTGGAGGAGAGATTGACTTCATCAGTACTTGTATTTATGAGAGGTATTGACATGTTGAATGCACCGAGCTGTCTGTTTGAACTACTGGCACACAGCTCGGACACCCATGCATACCCCACAAGACATGCCACCAGAGGTCTCTTCACAGTCCCCAAGTCCAGAACAGACTATGGGAGGCGCACAGTACTACATAGAGCCATGACTACATGGAACTGTATTCCACATCAAGTAACTCATGCCAGCAGTAAAATCAGAATTTAAAAACAGATAAAAATACACCTTATGGAACAGCGGGGACTGTGAAGCAACACAAACACAGGCACATGCACACACACACGATAACATACACACAAGTACACATGGATATTGTGTTATAGATATGTGTTAGTAGAGTAGAGGCCTGAGGGCACACACTTAATATGTTGTGAAATCTGTTATTAATGTATTGTAATGTTTTTATAATGTAGAACTGCCTTCATTTAGCTGGACCACAGGAAGAGTAGGCAGCAGCTAATGGGGATCCATAATAAATACAACAACAAAAAAATATGTAAATACGAATAGATCGATGCATTGTGCTCTTTTTGTCTATAAAGCCCTCTTGCATAAACTTCGGCCATACCTTACCTCATTGTATACGTTACCAGACCCGGACTCAGGGATGGCTAACCCTGGACATCCCTTCAATCTCCACCAAGTTAGGAAAATCTGGTTTTAGTATTTTTACACCTCTCATGTGGAATGATCTCCAAACTCCTTAAAGCTGGTGGAGTCGGTGCCTCTAGGGCAGGGCTCTCCAACCCTGTTCCTGGAGAGATACCCTCCTGTAGGTTTTACCTCCATCCCTGTTCCTGGAGAGATACCGTCCTGTAGGTTTTAACTCCAACCCTGTTTCTGGAGAGATACCGTCCTGTAGGTTTTAACTCCAACCCTGTTTCTGGAGAGATACCGTCCTGTAGGTTTTAACTCCAACCCTGCTCCTGGAGAGCTACCCTCCTGTAGGTTTTAACTCCAACCCTGTTCCTGGAGAGATACCGTCCTGTAGGTTTTAACTCCAACCCTGTTCCTGGAGAGATACCGTCCTGTAGGTTTTAACTCCAACCCTGTTCCTGGAGAGATACCGTCCTGTAGGTTTTAACTCCAACCCTGTTCCTGGAGAGATACCCTCCTGTAGGTTTTAACTCCAACCCTGTTCCTGGAGAGATACCATCCTGTAGGTTTTACCTCCAACCCTGTTCCTGGAGAGATACCGTCCTGTAGGTTTTAACTCCAACCCCGTTCCTGGAGAGATACCGTCCTGTAGGTTTTTGCTCCAACCCTAATCTAGCACACCTGATTCTAATCATTAGCTGGTTGATAAGCTGAATCAGGTTAGTTACAACGGCTGTTTTTACTGAAGAATTTGTTTCATTAAATGTGTTTTCCTTTTCGTGTTTTGTGTTTGCTTTTCGTGTATTGTGTAATTGACGTGTATAGATATGTATTGTGTAATTGATGTGTATAGATATGTATTGTGTAATTGATGTGTATAGATATGTATAGTGTAATTGTTGATTATTGGTGTATATATATTCTATAATTCACTGGTAATGATATTTATGGCATGGTTTGAGTTTTGTTAAAATAACTCATGTGGTTGTGATGAGTGTGATGGAAGGAGGCAGGCGCAGGAGGCTAATCACCGAATACAGAGTTTATTCCGTCTTTACACACAAACGCGCTGGAATAGCGAAAAACGAAACAGGCACAGGGGAAGCTATAATCCCTGGCAATACACTGTAACGGTAGATCCAACAATACATAGGCACAGGGGAAATATCTACCCTGGCAACAAAATGGTACGAGTAGCTCCACCGAGCTACACTACTCTCACAATTAAACAATCACCCACAAGGACAAGGGGGGCAGAGGGAACACTTATACACGGACTAACGAGGGGATAAGAACCAGGTGTGTGTAATGACAAGACAAGACAAATGGAATGATGAATATATGGAGTGGCAGTGGTTAGTAAGCCGGTGACGATGAGCGCCGAAGCCTGCCCGAACAAGGAGGGGAGGCAGCCTCGGAGGAAGTCGTGACAGTGGTTTATGTCTGATTAATGAACATTCAAATGAGGGCATCTTTGATGTTGAGAACAGTCACACAATCTGCCTTTATGCTTGAAAACATTCTTGAAATCCTACCAGAGGCTATATCAATCACAAAATAAAACAAATTCACTGGTAATGATATTTATGGCATGGTTTGAGTTTTCTTAAAATAACTCATGTCGTTTATGTCTGATTAATTAACATTCAAATGAGGGCATCTTTGATGCGTGTTGGTTCTGACACCGTCTGAGGGCGTGTTGGTTCTGACACCGTCTGAGGGCGTGTTGGTTCTGACACCGTCTGAGGGCGTGTTGGTTCTGACACCGTCTGAGGGCGTGTTGGTTCTGACACCGTCTGAGGGTGTGTTGGTTCTGACACCGTCTGAGGGCGTGTTGGTTCTGACACTGTCTGAGGGCGTGTTGGTTCTGACACCATTGGTGCTGCCACCGTCTGATCTCATATGAAACAGTCTGCCTCCAGGCATTGACAAACTTCATTCTCCGTCCTTCAAATAGTATAACACCAAATTGTCAAGTGAGCTATACTCAGGGGAGAAAGTAGATTAATTAATTACGAGACCTCCTATCTGTGTGCACGCGCAACGTTTGTTTGGGTCTAATCATAGAATGACATCAAATCCCTATTAACGCAGTATGATGTCCGTGGGCCTAGTAAAGATTGGGCATATCACTTTTATCATGTATTACCTCTTTATTATATGGCATAAACACAACCAGTCATGATGTTTTCATCTGATTGTCAAAAAATCCCTTCAAAAAGGCGCTCCTGTGTGTTGGCTATACCCGCGCACGTTTAACCACTTACTAAATAATACCAGCATTCAAACAGTGCACTGTGCAATAAGACATATTTTACTTTTAAATAATGTTACAAAACTCTATTCAAGAGACTGCATTCACTGCATATGTTGGCTCAAATTGGAAATTACTTGTACATTCCTATTGCGCAATCTGTAACACTTCAGTGATACAGATTGAATAGAGCCCCAAGTGCAATGGCATTCAGTGATAGTCATTATGCCCACTACACCTCTAGCCTGAGTTGATGCGTCCACTGCTGCACGTCTCGGTTGTCTCGGCCTCTTATCTCCACCTTCGCATAAAGTTGTGTTCTTGTCTAACCACAATGCAATGTGGAGGGTATACCGTCCGTTTTCAAGCCGATTCGCTCAATTTCATGCAGCTGACATTAGGGTCACGTTAAATAATGGTTTAAATGCCTATAGTTTTCTTTTGCATTTCGTTTTAATTATTGCGATAGGCTCATCTTTTACCCGGTACGGTGTACCCCCACTATTTATTTTACTGGGACGGCATACCGGACCGGTTTACTTTCACCCCTGGCTATATTGAAATGGAATCAGGGCTGTGGGTTAATATCCCCACAGATATAAACCCCTGGCTATACTGAAATGGAATCAGGGCTGTGGGTTAATATCTCCACAGATATAAACCCCTGGCTATACTGAAATGGAATCAGGGCTGTGGGTTAATATCTCCACAGATATAAACCCCTGGCTATACTGAAATGGAATCAGGGCTGTGGGTTAATATCTCCACAGATATAAACCCCTGGCTATACTGAAATGGAATCAGGGCTGTGGGTTAATATCTCCACAGATATAAACCCCTGGCTATACTGAAATGGAATCAGGGCTGTGGGTTAATATCTCCACAGATATAAACCCCTGGCTATAGTGAAATGGAATCAGGGCTGTGGGTTAATATCTCCACAGATATAAACCCCTGGCTATACTGAAATGGAATCAGGGCTGTGGGTTAATATCTCCACAGATATAAACCCCTGGCTATACTGAAATGGAATCAGGGCTGTGGGTTAATATCTCCACAGATATAAACCCCTGGCTATAGTGAAATGGAATCAGGGCTGTGGGTTAATATCTCCACAGATATAAACCCCTGGCTATAGTGAAATGGAATCAGGGCTGTGGGTTAATATCTCCACAGATATAAATATACTTTCTGACTGTACAGTTAGCTATTTTCAAAAAGCTGGACATGTCCTTGCAGGTAACCTTAGGCAAGGCAAAATACAGATCTATCATCATTTCTGGTGAAAAAGCAATGAGCCAGACATGCCTGTGTACAGTAGTTGGTGTCCTCATGAGTTCAGAAAGGGCGTCTGAGGAGTGACAATGGAATATTATTGTCATCCACATTACGCGTCACATTGTACGACACTGTTTTACAAACCCATCTCTGGCTGGAAAGAACACAGAGGTCAACTACTCCAACCCACAGACACAAAGACAACCTTGCTGCCTCACTGCTTTGCTTACAATCTCACACTATGATAGTTCTTGAGGGATGTAAACAGTAGCAGTACTGGGTTGATGACCAGGCTTTTGCTGCCTGCTACCATTAGCTAACCTCACTGCAGGTAATAACACAGCACTGTCCCTCTGGCACACCATATGTTCCTGACATGAGAGATCTCTCACAAGTAGACACATCTGGGTGGGTGCAGCTTTAGAAATACCAGTCTAGCAGTCTACCGGTCTAGCGGTCTACCAGTCTAGCAGTCTACCGGTCTAGCGGTCTAGCGGTCTACCGGTCTAGCGGTCTACCAGTCTACCGGTCTAGCGGTCTAGCGGTCTAGCGGTCTAGCGGTCTAGCGGTCTACCGGTCTAGCGGTCTAGCGGTCTACCGGTCTAGCGGTCTAGCGGTCTAGCGGTCTACCGGTCTACCGGTCTAGCGGTCTACCGGTCTAGCGGTCTAGCGGTCTACCAGTCTACCAGTCTAGCAGTCTACCAGTTTAGCAGTCTACCAGTCTACCAGTCTAGCAGTCTACCAGTCTACCAGTCTACCAGTTTAGCAGTCTACCAGTCTAGCAGTCTACCAGTCTACCAGTCTAGCAGTCTAGCAGTCTAGCAGTCTACCAGTCTACCAGTTTAGCAGTCTACCAGTCTAGCAGTCTACCAGTCTACCAGTCTAGCAGTCTAGCAGTCTAGCAGTCTACCAGTCTAGCAGTTTAGCGGTCTACCGGTCTACCAGTCTACCAGTCTAGCAGTCTACCAGTTTAGCAGTCTACCAGTCTACCAGTCTAGCAGTCTACCAGTCTACCAGTCTAGCAGTCTAGCAGTCTACCAGTCTACCAGTCTACCAGTCTAGCATTCTACCAGTCTACCAGTCTAGCAGTCTAGCAGTCTAGCATTCTACCAGTCTAGCAGTCTACCAGTCTAGCATTCTACCAGTCTACCAGTCTACCAGTTTAGCAGTCTACCAGTCTAGCAGTCTACCAGTCTACCAGTCTAGCAGTCTAGCAGTCTAGCAGTCTACCAGTCTACCAGTTTAGCAGTCTACCAGTCTAGCAGTCTACCAGTCTACCAGTCTAGCAGTCTAGCAGTCTAGCAGTCTACCAGTCTAGCAGTTTAGCGGTCTACCGGTCTACCAGTCTACCAGTCTAGCAGTCTACCAGTTTAGCAGTCTACCAGTCTACCAGTCTAGCAGTCTACCAGTCTACCAGTCTAGCAGTCTAGCAGTCTACCAGTCTACCAGTCTACCAGTCTAGCATTCTACCAGTCTACCAGTCTAGCAGTCTAGCAGTCTAGCATTCTACCAGTCTAGCAGTCTACCAGTCTAGCATTCTACCAGTCTACCAGTCTACCAGTCTAGCAGTCTACCAGTCTACCAGTCTACCAGTCTAGCAGTCTAGCAGTCTAGCATTCTACCAGTCTAGCAGTCTACCAGTCTAGCATTCTACCAGTCTACCAGTCTACCAGTCTACCAGTCTACCAGTCTACCAGTCTAGCATTCTACCAGTCTAGCAGTCTACCAGTCTAGCATTCTACCAGTCTACCAGTCTACCAGTCTACCAGTCTACCAGTCTACCAGTCTAGCAGTCTAGCAGTCTAGCATTCTACCAGTCTAGCAGTCTACCAGTCTAGCATTCTACCAGTCTACCAGTCTACCAGTCTACCAGTCTACCAGTCTACCAGTCTACCAGTCTAGCATTCTACCAGTCTACCAGTCTAGCAGTTTAGCGGTCTACCAGTCTACCAGTCTACCAGTCTAGCAGTCTAGCATTCTACCAGTCTAGCAGTCTACCAGTCTAGCATTCTACCAGTCTACCAGTCTACCAGTCTACCAGTCTACCAGTCTACCAGTCTACCAGTCTACCAGTCTAGCAGTCTAGCATTCTACCAGTCTAGCAGTCTACCAGTCTAGCATTCTACCAGTCTACCAGTCTACCAGTCTACCAGTCTAGCAGTCTACCAGTCTAGCAGTCTAGCATTCTACCAGTCTAGCAGTCTACCAGTCTAGCATTCTACCAGTCTACCAGTCTACCAGTCTACCAGTCTACCAGTCTACCAGTCTAGCAGTCTACCAGTCTAGCAGTCTAGCATTCTACCAGTCTAGCAGTCTACCAGTCTAGCATTCTACCAGTCTACCAGTCTAGCAGTCTACCAGTCTAGCATTCTACCAGTCTACCAGTCTACCAGTCTACCAGTCTACCAGTCTACCAGTCTAGCAGTCTACCAGTCTAGCAGTCTAGCATTCTACCAGTCTAGCAGTCTACCAGTCTAGCATTCTACCAGTCTACCAGTCTAGCAGTCTACCAGTCTAGCATTCTACCAGTCTACCAGTCTACCAGTCTACCAGTCTACCAGTCTAGCAGTCTACCAGTCTAGCAGTCTAGCAGTCTAGCAGTCTAGCAGTCTACCAGTCTACCAGTCTACCAGTCTACCAGTCTAGCAGTCTAGCAGTCTAGCATTCTACCAGTCTACCAGTCTAGCAGTCTACCAGTCTACCAGTCTACCAGTCTAGCAGTCTACCAGTCTACCAGTCTACCAGTCTAGCAGTCTACCAGTCTACCAGTCTACCAGTCTACCAGTCTACCAGTCTACCAGTCTAGCAGTCTAGCATTCTACCAGTCTACCAGTCTACCAGTCTACCAGTCTACCAGTCTACCAGTCTAGCAGTCTAGCAGTCTAGCAGTCTAGCAGTCTAGCATTCTACCAGTCCACCAGTCTACCAGTCTACCAGTCTACCAGTCTAGCAGTCTAGCAGTCTACCAGTCTACCAGTCTACCAGTCTAGCAGTCTACCAGTCTACCAGTCCACCAGTCCACCAGTCTACCAGTCTACCAGTCTACCAGTCTACCAGTCTACCAGTCTAGCAGTCTACCAGTCTACCAGTCTACCAGTCTACCAGTCTAGCAGTCTAGCAGTCTACCAGTCTAGCATTCTACCAGTCTAGCAGTCTACCAGTCTACCAGTCTAGCAGTCTAGCAGTCTACCAGTCTACCAGTCCACCAGTCTACCAGTCTACCAGTCTAGCAGTCTACCAGTCTACCAGTCTACCAGTCTACCAGTCTACCAGTCTACCAGTCTAGCATTCTACCAGTCTAGCAGTCTAGCAGTCTAGCAGTCTACCAGTCTACCAGTCTAGCAGTCTACCAGTCTAGCAGTCTACCAGTCTAGCAGTCTACCAGTCTACCAGTCTAGCAGTCTACCAGTCTAGCAGTCTAGCAGTCTAGCAGTCTAGCAGTCTACCAGTCTAGCAGTCTACCAGTCTAGCAGTCTACCAGTCTACCAGTCTACCAGTCTACCAGTCTAGCAGTCTACCAGTCTACCAGTCTAGCAGTCTACCAGTCTAGCAGTCTACCAGTCTAGCAGTCTACCAGTCTACCAGTCTAGCAGTCTACCAGTCTAGCAGTCTAGCAGTCTACCAGTCTACCAGTCTAGCAGTCTACCAGTCTAGCAGTCTACCAGTCTAGCAGTCTACCAGTCTAGCAGTCTACCAGTCTACCAGTCTAGCAGTCTACCAGTCTAGCAGTCTAGCAGTCTAGCAGTCTACCAGTCTACCAGTCTAGCAGTCTACCAGTCTAGCAGTCTACCAGTCTAGCAGTCTAGCAGTCTAGCAGTCTACCAGTCTACCAGTCTAGCAGTCTAGCAGTCTACCAGTCTAGCAGTCTACCAGTCTACCAGTCTACCAGTCTAGCAGTCTAGCAGTCTACCAGTCTACCAGTCTACCAGTCTACCAGTCCACCAGTCTACCAGTCTACCAGTCTACCAGTCTACCAGTCTACCAGTCTAGCAGTCTACCAGTCTACCAGTCTACCAGTCTACCAGTCTAGCAGTCTAGCAGTCTACCAGTCTAGCATTCTACCAGTCTAGCAGTCTACCAGTCTAGCAGTCTAGCAGTCTACCAGTCTACCAGTCTACCAGTCCACCAGTCTACCAGTCTACCAGTCTAGCAGTCTACCAGTCTACCAGTCTACCAGTCTACCAGTCTACCAGTCTACCAGTCTACCAGTCTACCAGTCTAGCATTCTACCAGTCTAGCAGTCTAGCAGTCTAGCAGTCTACCAGTCTACCAGTGTAGCATTCTACCAGTCTAGCAGTCTACCAGTCTAGCAGTCTACCAGTCTACCAGTCTACCAGTCTACCAGTCTACCAGTCTACCAGTCTACCAGTCTACCAGTCTAGCAGTCTACCAGTCTACCAGTCTAGCATTCTACCAGTCTAGCAGTCTACCAGTCTAGCAGTCTACCAGTCTACCAGTCTAGCAGTCTACCAGTCTACCAGTCTACCAGTCTAGCAGTCTACCAGTCTACCAGTCTACCAGTCTAGCAGTCTACCAGTCTAATTTTGTATTTTTCTCTCAAAATCATTGTAATTTGGTTAACCTTAACAATCGAAATGAAAATGACTCAAATATAAAAGTTAAAATTCAACCTGAGAGCGCCCTTAGGTCGTGGGAAAAGTCTGCACTTGACCACTGCACTTGACCACTGCACTTCCCAGGGTGAATGGCTAAGCCTGCTTATGAAACCACACACTATTGCAGAGACCATGATATTACCGGCCTCAACTGATATGGTGAAAACAATGTGTGGGGAGGCAGAGGCACAGAAACTCACATCAATACCTTTGTCAGATAACACTGTTAAACAAAGAATTGATGCTATAGCTAGCGATCAAGAGGAAACTGACTGAACGACTCAAACTCCCCACCTTATGCTCTCCAGATGGACGTTAGCTGTGAGGGCAGAGATGCCCATGCATTGACTTTTGTTTGCTATACATGTCGGGGGATGCTATTCACGAGGACATATTGTTCTGTCTCACGATTCCCGAGCATGAAACGGCACAGGGGATGTTCAGTGTGCTACGTGGCTATATTGATGAAAAACAGATTCCAAATGGGATAGAGTGGTGGGCCTTTGTACAAATTGGGCTCCATCTATCACGGGACGGCGGGCAGGCCTCTGCACTCTAGTTATGAATGTGTCTTCCTCTGCCATGTGGACGCATTTTATACCATATGGACGCATTGTATACACCGAGAGCAACTGGCGGCAAAAGAGCTGAGCGCAGAACTCTGAGATATACAGCAGGTTACTTCGATTGTAAACTACATCACGCACGCCTGTTCGTAAAAAACTAAGTGGAGATATGGGATCAGAGCATGACAATGTTCTATTTCACACCGAGGCTTGGTGGTTATCGAGGGGGCGCGTTGGAAATATTTTTTAAATTGAGATAGGAACTGTTGTCATTCAGAATGGATGTAAAAAACTAACTTTTGTTGACTTTCCGTGGTAATGAAGAGAGCAAGAAAAATACATATTTGGGAAACTGAATCAAGCATCCAGGGGAAACACACACACATTCTACAGATGAGTGACTGAATCAGCTAAATCCGTTTGACTGTGATCCCGGCCCAGTTGACGTGCCGGTAAATGATTTGAACAGCTGATCGAGCTGTCATGTGACCGAATACTAGACAACGCATTCACGGGTCACTACTACGGAGGAGCTTTGGTTCTAGACTCAAAGGGAATACCGTGCCGTCTCCCCTCCGAGCATTAAAACTCATGGTACGCTGATTCAGTGCTCTCGTCTGCATTAAACACAAATATCGATCCAGGTTGGATGTGACAGGAGAGATGAGGTGAGCACTGTTGACCACGCCCCCCTCCCTCCGACGCGTCACGCATCAAGCACATCCATAGCCCCAGTTAATAAAGTAAACGTTGGCTGTTGATTACACCATTATTCTTGGTGCATTATTCAACCTTTCATGGTTGGGGGTCGCGAGAATGTTCAGATATCAAAATGGGGTCGCGGGCCATAAAAGAGGTTTGGGAGCCCCTGCACTAGCGACACACCCAGACCTGGGAGGTCATCTGACACCAACCCCGTCATTTCCACAGAGACACAGACAACGGCGCAGACTGCAACAATCAGTAACTGAGCTCATTGTCTAGGTGATGATTTGCCGACATAATAACTTGGACCTTACCACGTCAGCTTTGTCATTTTGGGCTTTGGGTTAGGATCGGGTTGGCGTCGCGTACATCATCTGCAGAATGTCTCCCGTCTTTGTTGACTGCATCTGGTTTTTATCATAGCAAGAGTTCTGCAGGAAACAAGGGAAGACAGAGACATGCTCTGCACACTGTGTACCATGTGGATCAGAACCTGGGTTTAGGGAAAGGAGAAGATTAGTTTAGTCTGGAGCGTTTCAGTACATAACTATTACACCATTATCCACATCTCTCCAACCGGCCAAATGTATATATCTAATGCCTTCGGAAAGTATTCACACCCCTTCACTTTTTCCACATTCTGTTACGTTACAGCATTATTCTAAAATTGATTAAATTGTATTTTTTCCTCATCAAGCTACACACAGTACCCCATAATGACAAAGCAAAAACAGGTTTTTTAGATTTTTTCTCAAATGTATTAAAAATAAGTATTCAGACCCTTTACTCAGTACTTTGTTGAAGCACCTTTGGCAACGATTACAGCCTCGAGTCCTCTTGGGTATCTCCAGACGTGACGCTTGGCATTCAGGCCCAATAGTTCAATCTTGGTTTCATCAGACCAGAGAATCTTGTTTCTCATGGTCTGAGAGTCTTTAGATGCCTTTTGGCAAACTCCAAGCCGTCTGTTTTGTGCCTTTTACTGAGGAGTGGCTTCCGTCTGGCCACAACCATAAAGGCCTGATTGGTGGAGTGCTGCAGAGATGTTTTGTCCTTCTGGAAGGTTCTCCCATCTCCACAGAGGAGCTCTACAGCTCTGTCGGAGTGACCATTGGGTTCTTGGTCACCTCCGTGACCAAGGCCCTTCTCCCCCGATTGCTCAGATTGGCTGGGCGGCCAGCTCTAGGAAGAGTCTTGGTGGTTCCAAACTTCTTCCATTTAAGAATGATGGAGGCCACTGTATTCTTGTGGACCTTCAATGCTGCAGACATTTTTTGGTACCCTTCCCCAGATCTGTGCCTCGACACAATCCTGTCTCGGAGCGCTACAGACAATTCCTTCGACCTCATGGCTTGGTTTTTGCTCTGACATGCACTGTCAACTGTGGGACCTTATATAAACAGGTGTGTGTCTTTCCAAATCATGTCCAATCAATTGAATTTACCTCAGGTGGACTCCAAGTTGTAGAAACATCTCAAGGATGATCAATGGAAACAGGAAGCACCTGAGCTCAATTTCGAGTATCATAGCAAAGGGTCTGAATGTTTATGTAAATAATGTATTTCTGTTTTTTTTATCCATTTTAGAATAAGGCTGTAACGTAAGAAAGAGTGGAAAGCCAAGGGGTGTGAATACTTTCCGAAGACACTGTAAAGTGGGGTCCGGAATTATTGGATCCCTTGATGAAGACGAGCAAAAAAAAAAACGTTCTAAAATAATACAAATACTGAGCTGTACTGTTTAGAATATTGTTTTATACTAATAAAATTGCTCAGAAATACATTTTGTTTAACAAGTAATACAAAAATATCTAATGTTCACTCAAATATATGTTTTCCACATGTTAAATTACATTTTTATTGTGTAAATATTTAGTGAATATTGTAGAAAAGTCCTCTCTGAATATAGCTACCACGTTAGCTATGCTCCAACGCCAGTCTATCAGGTTTTCTGACATGGTTTTCCTGCCTGTATTGTTACTGTACTAAGGTAGTTAGCTAGCTAGATTACAGAATGTACTGTTACTGCACTAAGGTAGCTAGCTAGCTAGATTACATAATGTACTGTTAATGTACTAAGGTAGTTAACTAGCTAGATTACAGAATGTACTGTTACTGTACTAAGGTAGTTAGCTAGCTAGATTACAGAATGTACTGTTACTGCACTAAGGTAGCTAGCTAGCTAGATTACATAATGTACTGTTAATGTACTAAGGTAGTTAGCTAGCTAGATTACAGAATGTACTGTTACTGTACTAAGGTAGTTAGCTAGCTAGATTACAGAATGTACTGTTACTGCACTAAGGTAGCTAGCTAGCTAGATTACAGAATGTACTGTTAATGTACTAAGGTAGTTAGCTAGCTAGATTACAGAATGTACTGTTAATGTACTAAGGTAGTTAGCTAGCTAGATTACATAATGTACTGTTAATGTACTAAGGTAGTTAGCTAGCTAGATTACAGAATGTACTGTTAATGTACTAAGGTAGCTAGCTAGCTAGATTACAGAATGTACTGTTAATGCACTAAGGTAGTTAGCTAGCTAGATTACAGAATGTACTGTTAATGTACTAAGGTAGTTAGCTAGCTAGATTACAGAATGTACTGTTACTGTACTAAGGTAGCTAGCTAGCTAGATTACAGAATGTACTGTTAATGTACTAAGGTAGCTAGCTAGCTAGATTACAGAATGTACTGTTAATGTACTAAGGTAGTTAGCTAGCTAGATTACAGAATGTACTGTTAATGTACTAAGGTAGCTAGCTAGCTAGATTACAGAATGTACTGTTAATGTACTAAGGTAGCTAGCTAGCTAGATTACAGAATGTACTGTTAATGTACTAAGGTAGCTAGCTAGCTAGATTACAGAATGTACTGTTACTGTACTAAGGTAGTTAGCTAGCTAGATTACAGAATGTACTGTTACTGTACTAAGGTAGTTAGCTAGCTAGATTACAGAATGTACTGTTACTGTACTAAGGTAGTTAGCTAGCTAGATTACAGAATGTACTGTTAATGTACTAAGGTAGTTAGCTAGCTAGATTACAGAATGTACTGTTAATGTACTAAGGTAGCTAGCTAGCTAGATTACAGAATGTACTGTTACTGCACTAAGGTAGTTAGCTAGCTAGATTACAGAATGTACTGTTAATGTACTAAGGTAGTTAGCTAGCTAGATTACAGAATGTACTGTTACTGCACTAAGGTAGTTAGCTAGCTAGATTACAGAATGTACTGTTAATGTACTAAGGTAGTTAGCTAGCTAGATTACAGAATGTACTGTTAATGTACTAAGGTAGTTAGCTAGCTAG
The DNA here is from genome assembly GCF_020615455.1 of Coregonus clupeaformis. Lineage (NCBI taxonomy): Eukaryota > Metazoa > Chordata > Actinopteri > Salmoniformes > Salmonidae > Coregonus > Coregonus clupeaformis. The sequence continues at coordinate 1,299,857 of NW_025533463.1, forward strand.
ATTACAGAATGTACTGTTAATGTACTAAGGTAGTTAGCTAGCTAGATTACAGAATGTACTGTTAATGTACTAAGGTAGTTAGCTAGCTAGATTACAGAAATGACTAAATCCTAATTTAGCTAGATAGGATGGCATATTTTGTGTTTGGTCTACTATCAGAGAACACCGGAAGAAGAATTATCACTGATAATTATTGTAATGTTTGTATATGTGTCATTTAATCCCGTAAGGGATGGATTGGCGATTTGACACGAAAATAACATTTTATTCATTCATCACTGATCCATCATGATCATCCACCACACATCATTACATTTTAGTCATTTAGCAGACGCTCTTATCCAGAGCGACTTACAGTTAGTGAGTGCATACATAATTATTTTTCATACTGACCCCCCGTGGGAATCGAACCCACAACCCTGGCGTTGCAAACGTCAAACTCGACCAACTGAGCTACATCCCTGCCGGCCATTCCCTCCCCTACCCTGGGCCAATTGTGCACCGCCCCATGGGTCTCCCGGTTGCAGCCGGCTACGACAGAGCCTGGATTCGAACCAGGATCTCTAGTGGCACAGCTAGCACTGCGATGCAGTGCCTTAGACCACTGCGCCACTCATGTGATGGATGAACCTATCTAGACACAAGCAAAGTGTTTAAGTGTGTGCTGTAAGTCAGATAATGTTATTCTAGTTAGTCTACATTGGGGTGATTTTGTAGGGAACTGCATCTTCATGGAAAATAAAAATGAAAAAATGAAACTGAAAATGACTTTTTACCTTTTGACTTATTTTGGGTAGTTTAATTTATTATATTAATTAATACACTGTTTAATTCACCATGGTTCCATTGTATTCATGTAATACTCTTCTATTAATTCAGGCTATTCAAGTCAATGATCTAACATGTTATGATATTAATAATGCATGTTGCTTACCCTAAAATAAAGGGGCTCATTTGTGAATGAAGAGGTGTGGTGTCTAAACAGAGCATTCTCTATGGGATGAAGTTTCATCATCACAATAGGGAATTCATGTGAATGACAAAATCAAATCAAAAAGTCATTTAACATTTTATTTAATTACAAATTAAATTACAAACCTCCTTTTTGAAACATATATATTTTAATTTAAACCATTAGAAACATTAAAAAGAGCAGTTATACACCTATAGCTATACTCCTGAGTGGTTTACAAAGGTGTTAGCAGGTAGTTGTTTAATTCTGCTTCCACAGCATCCTTGTGGCTCAGAGAGGAATCACCCGTTGCTGCAGCTCCGCTCAGTTTAAAGGATCCTCCCAAGGACTTCTTGGCTTTCTCTGCCTGGTCAGGCTCCACTTCAGTGCTGCTGCTTGACGTCTCCTCCTGGCGTTCCATCATTTCTGACGCCACTCTGGCCTTGACTTGGGGCTTGTTGTCTTCACTGATGAAGTCCATCTTGAACCGGGGTTCCAAACAAGAAGTTAGCATCTAGCGGCTCCTGAGAGGCTTCATCTCTATATTTCTCGTTGATGTAGTGTAACATCTCCGTTTTCAAAGTCTTGGTCAAGTCTGTGTCTCCCTCTTGTATTAGCAGCATTGAAGTGTGGAAGAGGTGAAGAACTGGCTTCACATAACATAGTCTTCTCCTGAGAGCGCATCTGTGAAGTCCAGCAGTGGGCCCAGTGACTCAACTGAGAGATTCCAGGACATCCGTATCTTGCCAGGTTAGAATTAGATGCTGTGTCTTCCTGTCCTCAGTCTTCCTGTCCTCAGACAGGACCTGAGTTATAGCCTTCTGCTTCTCTGGTATCCTGTTAGATCATCTTCTGTCTGCAACCCCATCTTGTTTGGCATTCTGATCTGAGGGAAGGTAGATTGAGTTCCTTCCGGGCTCTTTCAAGAGTCGTTCTGGCCTTCCAGCTGAGAGAGACGTGACCCATCAGCTTCTTGCAGACACCTGCAGCACCGGTCAATGCTTCCATCCTTTTTCACTGCATTTTCTAAGGGAAAAAACAAAGACAAAATAAAGTACTTATTATTATACACATTTAATACATTTACTTTAATAAATGATTTATAAAAAATAAATTGTTCATAAAACTGTTTTGCAAATGATTACACAATTAGTTATTTACAGATACAATTTAGAGTTTCAGCATGCTTTCTTTATGTTTTAAAGACCTATAATAAAACACATTCATTCTCATATAACGTATATCTCATGAGTTTAGCACTAACTATTTTACTTAATGATAACCCAAAATATAGGGGCATTTAATTCCATTGTTTGTTATTGTAAACAAATGCAACATTTAAACATAATAATAATAATAATAATAATAATAATAATAATAAAAGATAGCAGAGATCTATAGATATGAAGTCTGTATCCTTCATTTTTCCCCAGCCCCATCCTCTACAATACAAATATATGAAACTTATGAAAATTGTTATATTTCAGAACAGGTTGCTAGGTAATAATATGTAACAGTAATAGCATAGCGATAGCAACAGTAGTAAAATAGAATGCGCAATTGGGCATAACTTAACAACTGCAAGATGCAGTCTGTGGCCAAAGCACTGCGATCTGGTCCACTTCGTTCAGGGCGGCAGCTTTCACCGTGTTCGCAGCATTGTCTGTCGTTATACAGACTAGACGACTCTCATCTAGGCCCCAATCAGCTACAGCTTCCCTCATCCCCTGTTGCGATGTTCTCACTCACGTATGATCCTCTGGGGGAAAATTGTAGTTCGCAAACGGCGACTTTTCAGGTGGAAGTCCTCATTAATAAAGTGTACGGTCAGACTTACGTAGGGCTCCGTTGTCCGGCTGGACCACAAGTCCGTCGTTTGCTGTGCAATATTCCACTTGTGACAGCTCTGTTTCAACTTGTGCCTTGCATTTCTCGTACAACTCTGGGATGGCAACTTGAGAAAAATAGTTGCGCGATGGCATTACACACCGCTTGTCAAGCGACCGGATCATGTTTTTAAAACCCCTCTTTGGTAACCGTGTTAAAAAATTGACATGCATTATATTGGTGTGCGTGGCCAAAGAACTCTATTTTCATGTCATCTGACCATTTCATACAGTCTTTTCCTCATCTTTATCAACAGATGCAATAATTCCAGACCCCCGCTGTAATCAATACTATAATTCCATCAATCTGTTGCCTTTTCCCTATAGCATCATCGTACAATGGTGGTTATAATAATCACTAATAACACAACCTTACTTATGGCAATGAGAGACACAGAGAGAGACCATAAAGACAGAGGCAGGGTTAGTGTGTGTTTTAGTCTAGTGGGTGAGAGTAATACTGAGGTGTTTGGTATTCATCACAGAGTAGAGAACAGAAACAGAACAGAGCAGAGAAAGGCCTGTGGAGCTATAGAAGCGTGAGTCATCCCAATGAGACAGAGACACGACTCTGAGCACATTGTGGCCGTCTCCACAATGTTACCCTATTCCCTTTACAGTGCACTACTGTTGATCAGGGCCCTGGTCAAAAGTAGTGCACTATAAATGTAGTAGGGTGACGTTTGGGGCACGCCCTGTGACACACAGCCCATTAATATTCAGCTGCAGGCCCTGCAGGGTTCATTAAAGGCTCATCGGACAATACTAGACAGATCCAGGAATAAACACACAATTCAATCCTAGCAGGAAGCAGCTCTGAATGTCATAGCAAAGCAGCGTCATGATGACAGATGGCTGGTTGAAAGCAGAATGAATAGCTGTAGCAGTGTGTATTTCTGCCTGTAAGCCGCCTTGCTTCCTCTCATCCAAATGAACCTCTAAAAGTCGAAGCCGTTGGGGGGTTTCTGCTAAGCTAACATGGATTTTTTAAAAGATGGTCATAACATGGATCATTTAGCTATTTGATTTTTAATTTTAGGAATCAAAAATAAATATCAAATAATTATTTGATAAAATATTGAATTTGGCCTTTACTACTAAATGGAAAAAAAGACAGTCAAAAAATTAATCATAAGGAATAAGGTTTTGAATTGTCTGTTCTATATCTAGGAAATATGTTTCATTTAACCCTTTATTTTTGTTGGCACAAAACTACCTCCAAACTTCCATTCATTAGTATGGGTTACCTTCAGACGTTTTCGTGAGAAGACAGATTTTCGGGATGTCTCATGGTCTGACAAACACCGCTGTAGCTCGGTCACCTTCCACCACAGATGCGGAAGGCTGACTTAGGCAGATGCGGCAGATTTGAGATATCTCTAGCTTAAATTGACAGATTTTGATGGGGATTTTTTTTTAAATTATGTTTCTTAGATTGACTCACGGGTGCGTCAATAGACTTAAGGATTTAAGCAATGAAGGAGATATTCAGCAGTTGAAGATGTGAGAATTTCCCTCAACAGGTGACTAACTGAATAATTGATTCTGATTATACAGTTAATTCGGAAAGTATTCAGACCCCTTGACCTTTTCCACATTTTGTTACGTTACAACCTTATTCTAAAATGGATTAAATTGTTCCCCCCGCCCCTCATCAATCTACACACAATACCCCATAATGACAAAGCAAAAACAGGTTTTTAGACATTTTTGGAACTATTATTATTATTAAAAATGAAAATATCACATTTACATAAGTATTCAGACCTTTTACTCAGTACTTTGTTGAAGCACCTTTGGCAGCGATTACAGCCTCGAGTCTTCTTGGGTATGACGCTACAAGCTTGGACAGGTAACGTTCGGGAGATACTGGTCAGATTTCACGGGAACCTGAGGCCGGACAAGTTGTAGTTGTGCAAACCCCAGCACTGAAAAAGAGAAAGCTGCACAAGACGGAACATAGGAGACCTCAGGAGAAGACTGAGAGGCCATCGTCCACTACAACTCTGCTGTGGCTGGTGTTGACATGAAGGTAGAAGGTGGAGGAAACGCTGATGATGGACCTCATCAAGAAGCCCACAGACAACATAGTACAGAAAAGTACGTTTGGGTTGTCCTTGAATATGAATTACATAGCTACAAAAAGAGGACCACTGGGATAATTCAAGTTGCTTTAGCAACGGCAAATATACTTCAAATGAGTAGGCAGCACTCACCAATAAGCCATCCATCCTCAACAGCTCTCTCCTGCAGGCGTTTAGGCTAACATCGCTGTTCTGCAAAATGAACGAGTCGTGCGTTCCACCTGGCCACCACATTCAGTAGTGTCTTTTGCGCATCACATAACCTTTCACCTGCACTTTAAGTGTGGAACCCTTTTCTTTTCATTTAGTTGAACTCATTTTGAGATGGTGCTTTTATGGCGATGTTGGTGCCATCTATTGCTCATTTTGTAGGCTATTTGTGAACCCATTGATGGCAAAGAAACCCCTCTTGACTTCAACCTGTGGTGCGATTGTATGTTACAGTTTGTTTTGCTGATGATTGGCTCATCTAGGGATGTGAGATGCCAATCGGCATGCTGCCGCTGAAAAGTGCCCATTGCCAAAAACCCGAGGGTGGATGGCACTTTGAATGGCCCATTGCCAAAAACCCAAGGGTGGATAGCACTCTGAATGGCACGTGTTTGCCTTTCTAAAGTAGATCTTTAAATTCTCACAAAGTTCCTTAAGATTGGTTTCACTTGTCTCTAAAAAACCTGCTCTCTGCGAAATGCAGCGTGCCAAATCTTCCAACAAGAGCAAAATCAGTCTCTCATTAAATTTCCCATTATCGCTGTCTGTTATTGTATTTCAACAATGGTTTCATTTTCACACTTGCCTGTAGTTTAACAAATGACTTTACATTATATTGATTATTATCGTAACAAATGCACTGATGTGGTCAAATTATATATAGCCTGTCAATATACTGTATGTTACAGGAATTCACAATGGAAATACAATTCAAATGAAAAATGATTAAATTATTAGGCCTACTCTAACCATTTCAACATACAGTATATTTTGCCCATTCTACGCTTGACAAGCAGTTTCCTTATTCCACCACTGGTCCTCTGTAGCTCAATTGGTAGAGCATGGCGCTTGTAACGCCAGGGTAGTGGGTTCGATCCCCGGGACCACCCACCTCCTATTCTCGCTATACACCAAGTCACTTGGCTCTGTCATGGCCTCTCCTATCATTGCTACGCAGACGACACACAACTAATCTTCTCCTTTCCCCCTTCTGATAACCAGGTGGCGAATCATGTCTGGCAGACATATCAGTATGGATGACGGATCACCACCTCAAGCTGAACCTTGGCAAGACGTAGCTGCTCTTCCTCCCGGGGAAGGACTGCCCGTTCCATGATCTTGCCATCACGGTTGACAACTCCGTTGTGTCCTCCTCCCAGAGTGCGAAGAGCCTTGGCGTGACCCTGGACAACACCCTGTCGTTCTCCGCTAACATCAAGGCGGTGACCCGATCCTGTAGGTTCATGCTCTACAACATTCGGAGAGTACGACCCTGCCTTACACAGGAAGCAGCACAGGTCCTAATCCAGACACTTGTCCTCTCCCGTCTGGATTACTGCAACTCGCTGTTGGCTGGGCTCCCTGCCTGTGCCATTAAACCCCTACAACTCATCCAGAATGCCGCAGCCCGTCTGGTGTTCAACCTTCCCAAGTTCTCTCACGTCACCCCGCTCCTCCGCACACTCCACTGGCTTCCAGTTGAAGCTCGCATCTGCTACAAGACCATGGTGCTTGCCTACGGAGCTGTGAGGGGAACGGCACCTCCGTACCTTCAGGCTCTGATCAGTCCCTCCACCCACCTCTGGCCTGCTGGCTCCCCTACCTCTGCGGAAGCACAGTTCCCGCTCAGCCCAGTCAAAACTGTTCGCTGCTCTGGCACCCCAATGGTGGAACAAGCTCCCTCACGACGCCAGGACAGCGGAGTCACTCACCACCTTCCGGAGACATTTGAAACCCCACCTCTTTAAGGAATACCTGGGATAGGATAAAGTAATCATTCTACCCCACCCTTACCCCACCCCACTGACCCCAATAAAAAAAAAAACATTGTAAAGTGGTTATCCCACTGGCTATAAGGTGAATGCACCAATTTGTAAGTCGCTCTGGATAAGAGCGTCTGCTAAATTACGTAAATGTAAATATGTAAAAATGTATAAGCACATGACTGTAAGTCGCTTTGGATAAAAGCGTCTGCTAAATGGCATATTATTATTATTATTATTATAAGCTTGGCACACCTGTATTTGGGGAGTTTCTCCCATTCTTCTCTGCAGATCCTCTCAAGCTCAGTCAGGTTGGATGGGGAGCATCGCTGCACAGCTATTTTCAGGTCTCTCCAGAGATGTTCGATTGGGTTCAAGTCCGGGCTCTGGCTGGGCCACTCAAGGTCATTCAGAGACTTGTCCCGAAGACACTCCTGCGTTGTCTTGGCTGTGTGCTTAGGGTCGTTGTCCTGTTGGAAGGTGAACCTTCGCCCCAGTCTGAGGTCCTGAACGCTCTGGAGCAGGTTTTCATCAAGGATCTCTCTGTACTTTGCTCCGTTCATCTTTCCCTTGATCCTGACTAGTCTCCCAGTTCCTGCCGCTGGAAACATCCCCAAAGCACGATGCTGCCACCACCATGCTTCACAGTGGGGATGGTGCCAGGTTTCATCCAGATGTGACGCTTGGCATTCAGGCCAAAGAGTTCAATCTTGGTTTCATCAGACCAGAGAATCTTGTTTCTCATGGTCTGTTAGTCTTTTAGGTGGCTTTTGGCAAACTCCAAGTGGGCTGTCATGTGCCTTTTACTGAGGAGTGGCTTCCGTCTGGCCACTCTACCATAAAGGCCTGATTGGTGGAGTGCTGTAGAGATGATTGTCCTTCTAGAAGGTTCTCCCATCTGGAGCTCTGTCAGAGTGACCATTGGGTTCTTGGTCAGCTCCCTGACCAAGGCCCTTCTCCCCCGATTGTTCAGTTTGGCCAGGCGGCCAGCTCTAGGAAGAGTCTTGGTGGTTTCAAACTTCTTCCATTTAAGAATGATGGAGGCCACTGTGTTCTTGGGGACCTTCAATGCTGCAGACGCTAGAGGCGTCACTACAGACCCAGGTTCGATCCAGGGCTGTATCACAACCGGCCGTGATTGGGAGTCCCATAGGGCGGCGCACAATTGGCCTTGCGTCATCTGGGTTAGGGGAGGGTTTGGCCTGGTGGGCTTTACTTGGCTCATCACTCTCTAGCAACTCCTTGTGGCGGGCCGGGCACCTGCAGGCTGACTTCGGTCGTCAGTTGAATGGTGTTTCCTCCGACATATTGGTGCAGCTGGCTTCCGGGTTAAGTGGGCGGGTGTTAAGAAGCGCGGTTTGGCGGGTAATGTTTCGGAGGACGCATGACTCGACCCTGTATTAATGGCACCTGTTTGAACTTGTTATCAGTATAAAAGACACCTGTTCACAACCTCGAACAGTCACACTCCAAACTCCACTATGGCCAAGACCAAAGAGCTGTCAAAGGACACCAGAAACAAAATTGTAGACCTGCACCAGGCTGGGAAGACTGAATCTGCAATAGGTAAGCAGCTTGGTTTGAAGAAATCAACTGTGGGAGCAATTATTAGGAAATGGAAGACATACAACACCACTAATAATCTCCCTCGATCTGGGGCTCCACGCAAGATCTCACCCCGTGGGGTCAAAATGATCACAAGAACTGTGAGCAAAAATCCCAGAACCACACGGGGGGACCTAGTGAATGACCTGCAGAGAGCTGGGACCAAAGTAACAAAGCCTACCATCAGTAACACACTACGCCGCCAGGGACTCAAATCCTGCAGTGCCAGACGTATCCCCCTGCTTAAGCCAGTACATGTCTAGGCCCATCTGAAGTTTGCTAGAGTGCATTTGGATGATCCAGAAGAGGATTGGGAGAATGTCATATGGTCAGATTAAACCAAAATATAACTTTTTGGTAAAAACTCAACTCGTCGTGTTTGGAGGACAAAGAATGCTGAGTTGCATCCAAAGAACACCATACCTACTGTGAAGCATGGGGGTGGAAACATCATGCTTTGGAGCTGTTTTTCTGCAAAGGGACCAGGACGACTGATCCGTGTAAAGGAAAGAATGAATGGGGCCATGTATCGTGAGATTTTGAGTGAAAACCTCCTTCCATCAGCAAGGGCATTGAAGATGAAACGTGGCTGGGTCTTTCAGCATGACAATGATCCCAAACACACCGCCCGGGCAACGAAGGAGTGGCTTCGTAAGAAGCATTTCAAGGTCCTGGAGTGGCCTAGCCAGTCTCCAGATCTCAACCCCATAGAAAATCTTTGGAGGGAGTTGAAAGTCCGTGTTGCCCAGCGACAGCCCCAAAACATCACTGCTCTAGAGGAGATCTGCATGGAGGAATGGGCCAAAATACCAGCAACAGTGTGTGAAAACCTTGTGAAGACTTACAGAAAACGTTTGACCTGTGTCATTGCCAACAAAGGGTATATAACAAAGTATTGAGAAACGTTTGTTATTGACCAAATACTTATTTTCCACCATAATTTGCAAATAAATTCATTAAAAATCCTACAATGTGATTTTCTGGATTTTTTTCCCTCATTTTGTCTGTCATAGTTGACGTGTACCTATGATGAAAATTACAGGCCTCTCTCATCTTTTTAAGTGGGAGAACTTGCACAATTGGTGGCTGACTAAATACTTTTTTTCCCCCACTGTACATATTGTTGGGATCATAAATAAGAGATGCTAGTGTAGTGAATTTAATCTGCTTTATGGTCCAGAGGTTACACAGTTCAAGGCATTCAATTAAAATTAGTAATTCATTGTGATTGGGTCAAAGTACCTGCTAACATAACACTGATAATAGCCTTTGCGTTCAAAACAGTGAATCATCACTGACTAATCATAACTAGAGCCGTTGAATTGACAGGATCAACGACTAACACCGACTTTACAGAACTGGTGGTTCTGTAGGCCTGGGTGTGTTCTCTCCCAACTGGATCACTGAACTGAACTAAACTAACAGCTGTGCTAGCTAGGCCAAGTTCTGATAACTAGATCCATGTGGGTCTCCGGCCACACAGAGCAGAGCAGAGACTTCATTCCAGCCAGTTCTGGGAAGAGAAAGATCTGCCATAGTTTCTCAGACACCTGCTGTCCCACAGTGATATCAATGGAGAGAAAAAATATCCTGCTGCTGCCTGCACTAAACTAAGGCAGATCAATATTCCTCACATAATGAATCACTTACAGTGAGCTATAGGCAAGAAGAAATTTTTACACAGTCAGTAATACAAAATAATGCTTATACCATGGCAGTGGAGCAAATAAACCTGTTTAGAAAAGTATACTGGTCAGTGTTCACAAAGCGTCTCAAAGTAGGAGTGCTGATCTAAATATCAGGTGCCCCAGTCTTATTCATTCTGATCTAAAACCCTGAAATGATCGCAGCTCAGCACTCCTACTCCAAGGGCGGCAGGTAGCTTAGTGGTTAAGAGCGTTGTGCCAGTAACCGAAAGGTTGCTGGTTCTAATCCCCTTTGCCGACTAGCTGAAAAATCTGTCGATGTGCCCTTGAGCAAGGCACTTGATCCTGTAAGTCGCTCCGGATAAGAGCGTCTGCTAAATTATTAATTATTAACACACTTTGTGAATATGGGCCACTGTGAGCATATTTACTAGTGTGCCGACGTGCTTCTGAGCTAGTCTACAGTGATGCTGGCATGCCTCCTCTCGTACTCCCTGTTCACCCACGACTCCAACTCCATCATCAGGTTTCCTGACTGTCAGAGACATGGCGTGTGGTGCCGGGACAACAACCTCTCCCTCAACGTCAGTAAGACCAAGGAGTGGACTACAGGAAACGGGGAGAGCCATGGGATGGGCTGTAGTGGAGAGCTTCGCGTTCACATCGCTAAGGACTTAACATGATCCACACCCCAGCAGTCGTGAAGAGAGCACGACAGCGCCTCTTCCCCCTCAGGAGGCTGAAAATATTTGCCATGGGCCCCTCAGATCCTCAAAAAGTTTCTACAGTTGCACCATTGAGAGAATCATGACTGGCTGCATCAACGCTTGGTGTGGTAACTGTACCGCCCTCGATCGCAAAGCGCATCAGAAGGTGGTGCCGTGCGGACGGCCCAGTACATCACTGGGGCCAAGCTCCCTGCCATCACTGGGGCCAAGCTCCCTGCCATCCAAGACCTCTATCTCAGGCACAGGGTCCTCCACAAGGAATGTAAGAGGGGCGCTCCACCACCTTGTGGATTGGCAGTAAAAAAAAATATCTAAAAAGGGAACTGTGTCAAGAACTGCAACGCTGCTGGGTTTTTCACACTCAACAGTTTCCTGTGCGTATCAAGAATGGCCACCCAAAATGGTCCACCACCCAGCCAACTTGACACAACTGTGGGAAGCATTGGAGTCAACATGGGCCACTATCCCTGTGGAACGCTTTCAACACCTTGTAGAGTCCACGACCCTATGACTTGAGTCTGTTCTGAGGGGTACACACACACACACACACACACACCACACACACACACACACACACAGTGGCAGGTAGTCTAGCAGTTAGAGCATTGGGCAAGTAACCGAAAGGTCGCCAGTTCGAAAAAAAACACATTTCCAATTCACACATGATATAATAATAATTATATAATACACACTCATGATACACACTTTATAACACTTTCACCCACCAAATGATTGTTATACACACACACTTTCAAACATGATATGCTGCTACTCTGTTTGTTACTCTTATATCCTGATGCCTAGTCACTTTACCCTGCCTTCATGTACATATCTACCTCAAATACCTTATTATTATCTATCCTGATGCCTAGTCACTTTACCCTGCCTTCATGTACATATCTACCTCAAATACCTTATTATTATCTATCCTGACGCCTAGTTACTTTACCCCTGCCTTCATGTACATATCTACCTCAAATACCTATTATTATCTATCCTGATGTCTAGTCACTTTACCCTGCCTTCATGTACATATCTACCTCAAATACCTTATTATGATCTATCCTGACGCCTAGTCACTTTACCCTGCCTTCATGTACATATCTACCTCAAATACCATTATGATCTATCCTGATGCCTAGTCACTTTACCCTGCCTTCATGTACATATCTACCTCAAATACCTTATTATGATCTATCCTGATGCCTAGTCACTTTACCCTGCCTTCATGTACATATCTACCTCAAATACCTTATTATTATCTATCCTGATGCCTAGTCACTTTACTCCTGCCTTCATGTACATATCTACTTCAAATACCTTATTATTATCTATCCTGATGCCTAGTCACTTTACCCCTGCCTTCATGTACATATCTACCTCAAATACCTTATTATTATCTATCCTGATGCCTAGTCACTTTACTCCTGCCTTCATGTACATATCTACCTCAAATACCTTATTATTATCTATCCTGATGCCTAGTCACTTTACCCTGCCTTCATGTACATATCTATCTCAAATACCTTATTATGATCTATCCTGATGCCTAGTCACTTTACCCTGCCTTCATGTACATATCTACCTCAAATACCTTATTATCTATCCTGATGCCTAGTCACTTTACCCTGCCTTCATGTACATATCTACCTCAAATACCTTATTATGATCTATCCTGACGCCTAGTCACTTTACCCTGCCTTCATGTACATATCTACCTCAAATACCTTATTATTATCTATCCTGATGCCTAGTCACTTTACCTGCCTTCATGTAGATATCTACCTCAAATACCTTATTATCTATCCTGATGTCTAGTCACTTTACCCCTGCCTTCATGTACATATCTACCTCAAATACCATTATTATCTATCCTGATGCCTAGTCACTTTACCCTGCCTTCATGTACATATCTACCTCAAATACCTTATTATTATCTATCCTGATGCCTAGTCACTTTACCCTGCCTTCATGTACATATCTACCTCAAATACCTTATTATTATCTATCCTGATGCCTAGTCACTTTACCCTGCCTTCATGTACATATCTACCTCAAATACCTTATAATGATCTATCCTGATGCCTAGTCACTTTACCCTGCCTTCATGTAAATATCTACCTCAAATACCTTATTATTATCTATCCTGATGTCTAGTCACTTTACCCTGCCTTCATGTAAATATCTACCTCAAATACCTTATTATTATCTATCCTGATGCCTAGTCACTTTACCCTGCCTTCATGTACATATCTACCTCAAATACCTTATTATTATCTATCCTGACGCCTAGTCACTTTACCCTGCCTTCATGTACATATCTACCTAAAATACCTTATTATTATCTATCCTGATGCCTAGTCACATACCCCTGCCTTCATGTACATATCTACCTCAAATACCTTATTATGATCTATCCTGATGCCTAGTCACTTTACCCCTGCCTTCATGTACATATCTACCTCAAATACCTTATTATTATCTATCCTGATGCCTAGTCACTTTACCCCTGCCTTCATGTACATATCTACCTCAAATACCTTATTATTATCTATCCTGACGCCTAGTCACTTTACCCTGCCTTCATGTACATATCTACCTCAAATACCTTATTATTATCTATCCTGATGCCTAGTCACTTTACCCTGCCTTCATGTACATATCTACCTCAAATACCTTATTATTATCTATCCTGATGCCTAGTCACTTTACCCTGCCTTCATGTACATATCTACCTCAAATACCTTATTATGATCTATCCTGATGCCTAGTAACTTTACCCTGCCTTCATGTACATATCTACCTCAAATACCTTATTATGATCTATCCTGACGCCTAGTCACTTTACCCTGCCTTCATGTACATATCTACCTCAAATACCTTATTATGATCTATCCTGACGCCTAGTCACTTTACCCTGCCTTCATGTACATATCTACCTCAAATACCTTATTATTATCTATCCTGATGCCTAGTCACTTTACCCTGCCTTCATGTACATATCTACCTCAAATACCTTATTATTATCTATCCTGATGCCTAGTCACTTTACCCTGCCTTCATGTACATATCTACCTCAAATACCTTATTATTATCTATCCTGATGCCTAGTCACTTTACCCTGCCTTCATGTACATATCTACCTCAAATACCTTATTATTATCTATCCTGATGCCTAGTCACTTTACCCTGCCTTCATGTACATATCTACCTCAAATACCTTATTATTATCTATCCTGATGCCTAGTCACTTTACCCTGCCTTCATGTACATATCTACCTGAAATACCTTATTATTATCTATCCTGATGCCTAGTCACTTTACTCCTGCCTTCATGTACATATCTACCTCAAATACCTTATTATGATCTATCCTGATGCCTAGTCACTTTACCCTGCCTTCATGTACATATCTACCTCAAATACCTTATTATGATCTATCCTGATGCCTAGTCACTTTACTCCTGCCTTCATGTACATATCTACCTCAAATACCTTATTATTATCTATCCTGGGATGCCTAGTCACTTTACCCTGCCTTCATGTACATATCTACCTCAAATACCTTATTATTATCTATCCTGATGCCTAGTCACTTTACCCTGCCTTCATGTACATATCTACCCCAAATACCTATTATTATCTATCCTGATGCCTAGTCACTTTATCCTGCCTTCATGTACATATCTACCTCAAATACCTTATTATTATCTATCCTGATGCCTAGTCACTTTACCCTGCCTTCATGTACATATCTACCTCAAATACCTTATTATGATCTATCCTGATGCCTAGTCACTTTACCCTGCCTTCATGTACATATCTACCTCAAATACCTTATTATGATCTATCCTGATGCCTAGTCACTTTACCCTGCCTTCATGTACATATCTACCTCAAATACCTTATAATTATCTATCCTGAGGCCTAGTCACTTTACCCTGCCTTCATGTACATATCTACCTCAAATACCTTATTATGATCTATCCTGATGCCTAGTCACTTTACCCTGCCTTCATGTACATATCTACCTCAAATACCTTATTACTATCTATCCAGATGCCTAGTCACTTTTACCCTGCCTTCATGTACATATCTACCTCAAATACCTTATTATTATCTATCCTGATGCCTAGTCACTTTACTCCTGCCTTCATGTACATATCTACCTCAAATACCTTATTATTATCTATCCTGATGCCTAGTCACTTTACTCCTGCCTTCATGTACATATCTACCTCTAAATACCTTATTATTATCTATCCTGATGCCTAGTCACTTTACTCCTGCCTTCATGTACATATCTACCTCAAATACCTTATTATTATCTATCCTGATGCCTAGTCACTTTACCCCTGCCTTTCATGTACATATCTACCTCAAATACCTTATAATGATCTATCCTGATGCCTAGTCACTTTACCCTGCCTTCAGTAAATATCCACCTCAAATACCTTATTATTATCTATCCTGATGCCTAGTCACTTTACCCTGCCTTCATGTAAATATCTACCTCAAATACCTCATTATTATCTATCCTGATGCCTAGTCACTTTACCCTGCCTTCATGTACATATCTACCTCAAATACCTTATTATTATCTATCCTGATGCCTAGTCACTTTACCCTGCCTTCATGTACATATCTACCTCAAATACCTTATTATTATCTATCCTGATGCCTAGTCACTTTACCCTGCCTTCATGTACATATCTACCTCAAATACCTTATTATTATCTATCCTGACGCCTAGTTACTTTACCCTGCCTTCATGTACATATCTACCTCAAATACCTTAGTATTATCTATCCTGATGTCTAGTCACTTTACCCTGCCTTCATGTACATATCTACCTCAAATACCTTATTATGATCTATCCTGACGCCTAGTCACTTTACCCTGCCTTCATGTACATATCTACCTCAAATACCTTATTATGATCTATCCTGATGCCTAGTCACTTTACCTGCCTTCATGTACATATCTACCTCAAATACCTTATTATGATCTATCCTGATGCCTAGTCACTTTACCCTGCCTTCATGTACATATCTACCTCAAATACCTTATTATTATCTATCCTGATGCCTAGTCACTTTACCCTGCCTTCATGTACATATCTACTTCAAATACCTTATTATTATCTATCCTGATGCCTAGTCACTTTACCCTGCCTTCATGTACATATCTACCTCAAATACCTTATTATTATCTATCCTGATGCCTAGTCACTTTACTTCTGCCTTCATGTACATATCTACCTCAAATACCTTATTATTATCTATCCTGATGCCTAGTCACTTTACCCTGCCTTCATGTACATATCTACCTCAAATACCTTATTATGATCTATCCCGATGCCTAGTCACTTTACCCTGCCTTCATGTACATATCTACCTCAAATACCTTATTATTATCTATCCTGATGCCTAGTCACTTTACCCTGCCTTCTATGTACATATCTACCTCAAATACCTTATTATGATCTATCCTGACGCCTAGTCACTTTACCCTGCCTTCATGTACATATCTACCTCAAATACCTTATTATCTATCCTGATGCCTAGTCACTTTACCCCCTGCCTTCATGTAGATATCTACCTCAAATACCTTATTATCTATCCTGATGTCTAGTCACTTTACCCTGCCTTCATGTACATATCTACCTCAAATACCTTATTATTATCTATCCTGATGCCTAGTCACTTTACCCTGCCTTCATGTACATATCTACCTCAAATACCTTATTATTATCTATCCTGATGCCTAGTCACTTTACCCTGCCTTCATGTGTACATATCTACCTCAAATACCTTATTATTATCTATCCTGATGCCTAGTCACTTTACCCTGCCTTCATGTACATATCTACCTCAAATACCTTATAATGATCTATCCTGATGCCTAGTCACTTTACCCTGCCTTCATGTAAATATCTACCTCAAATACCTTATTATTATCTATCCTGATGTCTAGTCACTTTACCCGCCTTCATGTAAATATATACCTCAAATACCTTATTATTATCTATCCTGATGCCTAGTCACTTTACCCTGCCTTCATGTACATATCTACCTCAAATACCTTATTATTATCTATCCTGACGCCCAGTCACTTTACCCTGCCTTCATGTACATATCTACCTAAAAACCTTATTATTATCTATCCTGATGCCTAGTCACATACCCGCCTTCATGTACATATCTACCTCAAATACCTTATTATGATCTATCCTGATGCTAGTCACTTTACTCTCTGCCTTCATGTACATATCTACCTCAAATACCTTATTATTATCTATCCTGATGCCTAGTCACTTTACTCCTGCCTTCATGTACATATCTACCTCAAATACCTTATTATTATCTATCCTGACGCCTAGTCACTTTACTCCGCCTTCATGTACATATCTACCTCAAATACCTTATTATTATCTATCCTGATGCCTAGTCACTTTATTCCTGCCTTCATGTACATATCTACCTCAAATACCATTATTATCTATCCTGATGCCTAGTCACTTTACCCTGCCTTCATGTACATATCTACCTCAAATACCTTATTAAGATCTACGATGCCTAGTAACTTTACCCCTGCCTTCATGTACATATCTACCTCAAATACCTTATTATGATCTATCCTGACGCCTAGTCACTTTACCCGCCTTCATGTACATATCTACCTCAAATACCTTATTATGATCTATCCTGGATGCCTAGTCACTTTTACCCTGCCTTCATGTACATATCTACCTCAAATACCTTATTATTATCTATCCTGATGCCTAGTCACTTTATTCCTTGCCTTCATGTACATATCTACCTCAAATACCTTATTATTATCTATCCTGAGTGCCTAGTCACTTTACTCCTGCCTTCATGTACATATCTACCTCAAATACCTTATTATTATCTATCCTGATGCCTAGTCACTTTACCCTGCCTTCATGTACATATCTACCTCAAATACCTTATTATTATCTATCCTGATGCCTAGTCACTTTACTCCTGCCTTCATGTACATATCTCCCTCAAATATCTTATTATTATCTATCCGATGCCTAGTCACTTTACCCTGCCTTCATGTACATATCTACCCTGAAATACCTTATTATTATCTATCCTGATGCCTAGTCACTTTAACCTGCCTTCATGTACATATCTACCTCAAATACCTTATTATGATCTATCCTGATGCCTAGTCACTTTACTCCTGCCTTCATGTACATATCTACCTCAAATACCTTATGTATATCTATCCTGATGCCTAGTCACTTTACCTGCATTCATGTACATATCTACCTCAAATACCTTATTATTATCTATCCTGATGCCTAGTCACTTTACCCTGCCTTCATGTACATATCTACCTCAAATACCTTATTATTATCTATCCTGATGCCTAGTCACTTTACCCTGCCTTCATGTACATATCTACCTCAAATACCTTATTATTATCTATCCTGATGCCTAGTCACTTTACTCCTGCCTTCATGTACATATCTACCTCAAATACCTTATTATGATCTATCCTGATGCCTAGTCACTTTACCCTGCCTTCATGTACATATCTACCTCAAATACCTTATTATGATCTATCCTGATGCCTAGTCACTTTACCCTGCCTTCATGTACATATCTACCTCAAATACCTTATTATTATCTATCCTGATGCCTAGTCACTTTACTCCTGCCTTCATGTACATATCTACCTCAAATACCTTATTATCTATCCTGATGCCTAGTCACTTTACCTGCCTTCATGTACATATCTACCTCAAATACCTTATTATTATCTATCCTGATGCCTAGTCACTTTACCCTGTCTTCATGTACATATCTACCTCAAATACCTTATTATTATCATCCTGATGCCTAGTCACTTTACCCTGCCTTCATGTACATATCTACCTCAAATACCTTATTATTATCTATCCTGACGCCTAGTCACTTTACCCTGCCTTCATGTACATATCTACCTCAAATACCTTATTATTATCTATCCTGATGCCTAGTCACTTTACCCTGCCTTCATGTACATATCTACCTCAAATACCTTATTATGATCTATCCTGATGCCTAGTCACTTTATCCTGCCTTCATGTACATATCTACCTCAAATACCTTATTATTATCTATCCCTGATGCCTAGTCACTTTACCCTGCCTTCATGTACATATCTACCTCAAATACCTTATTATTATCTATCCTGATGCCTAGTCACTTTACTCCTGCCTTCATGTACATATCTACTCTCAAATACCTTATTATTATCTATCCTGATGCCTAGTCACTTTACCCTGCCTTCATGTACATATCTACCTCAAATACCTTATTATTATCTATCCTGATGCCTAGTCACTTTACCCTGCCTTCATGTACATATCTACCTCAAATACCTTATTATGATCTATCCTGATGCCTAGTCACTTTACCCTGCCTTCATGTACATATCTACCTCAAATACCTTATTATTATCTATCCTGATGCCTAGTCACTTTACCCTGCCTTCATGTACATATCTACCTCAAATACCTTATTATTATCTATCCTGACGCCTAGTCACTTTACCCTGCCTTCATGTACATATCTACCTCAAATACCTTATTATTATCTATCCTGATGCCTAGTCACTTTACCTGCCTTCATGTACATATCTACCTCAAATACCTTATTATTATCTATCCTGATGCCTAGTCACTTTACCCTGCCTTCATGTACATATCTACCTCAAATACCTTATTATTATCTATCCTGATGCCTAGTCACTTTACCCTGCCTTCATGTACATATCTACCTCAAATACCTTATTATTATCTATCCTGATGCCTAGTCACTTTACCCTGCCTTCATGTACATATCTACCTCAAATACCTTATTATTATCTATCCTGATGCCTAGTCACTTTACCCTGCCTTCATGTACATATCTACCTCAAATACCTTATTATTATCTATCCTGATGCCTAGTCACTTTACTCCTGCCTTCATGTACATATCTACCTCCAAATACCTTATTATGATCTATCCTGATGCCTAGTCACTTTACCCTGCCTTCATGTACATATCTACCTCAAATACCTTATTATGATCTATCCTGATGCCTAGTCACTTTACCCTGCCTTCATGTACATATCTACCTCAAATACCTTATTATTATCTATCCTGATGCCTAGTCACTTTACCCTGCCTTCATGTACATATCTACCTCAAATACCTTATTATTATCTATCCTGATGCCTAGTCACTTTACCCTGCCTTCATGTACATATCTACCTCAAATACCTTATTATTATCTATCCTGATGCCTAGTCACTTTACCCTGCCTTCATGTACATATCTACCTCAAATACCTTATTATTATCTATCCTGATGCCTAGTCACTTTACCCTGCCTTCATGTACATATCTACCTCAAATACCTTATTATTATCTATCCTGATGCCTAGTCACTTTACCCTGCCTTCATGTACATATCTACCTCAAATACCTTTTATTATCTATCCTGATGCCTAGTCACTTTACCCTGCCTTCATGTACATATCTACCTCAAATACCTTATTATTATCTATCCTGATGCCTAGTCACTTTACCCTGCCTTCATGTACATATCTACCTCAAATACCTTTTATGATCTATCCTGATGCCTAGTCACTTTACCCTGCCTTCATGTACATATCTACCTCAAATACCTTATTATGATCTATCCTGATGCCTAGTCACTTTACCTGCCTTCATGTACATATCTACCTCAAATACCTTATTATTATCTATCCTGATGCCTAGTCACTTTACCCTGCCTTCATGTACATATCTACCTCAAATACCTTATTATTATCTATCCTGATGCTCTAGTCACTTTACCCTGCCTTCATGTACATATCTACCTCAAATACCTTATTATTATCTATCCTGATGCCTAGTCACTTTTACCCTGCCTTCATGTACATATCTACCTCAAATACCTTATTATTATCTATCCTGATGCCTAGTCACTTTACCCCTGCCTTCATGTACATATCTACCTCAAATACCTTATTATTATCTATCCTGATGCCTAGTCACTTTACCCTGCCTTCATGTACATATCTACCTCAAATACCTTTTATGATCTATCCTGATGCCTAGTCACTTTACCCTGCCTTCATGTACATATCTACCTCAAAATACCTTATTATTATCTATCCTGATGCCTAGTCACTTTACCCTGCCTTCATGTACATATCTACCTCAAATACCTTATTATGATCTATCCTGATGCCTAGTCACTTTATCCGCCTTCATGTACATATCTACCTCAAATACCTTATTATTATCTATCCTGATGCCTAGTCACTTTACCCTGCCTTCATGTACATATCTACCTCAAATACCTTATTATTATCTATCCTGATGCCTAGTCACTTTACCCTGCCTTCATGTACATATCTACCTCAAATACCTTATTATGATCTATCCTGATGCCTAGTCACTTTACCCCTGCCTTCATGTACATATCTACCTCAAATACCTTATTATTATCTATCCTGATGCCTAGTCACTTTACCCTGCCTTCATGTACATATCTACCTCAAATACCTTATTATTATCTATCCTGATGCCTAGTCACTTTACCCTGCCTTCATGTACATATCTACCTCAAATACCTTATTATTATCTATCCTGATGCCTAGTCACTTTACCTGCCTTCATGTACATATCTACCTCAAATACCTATTATTATCTATCCTGATGCCTAGTCACTTTACTCCTGCCTTCATGTACATATCTACCTCAAATACCTTATTATTATCTATCCTGATGCCTAGTCACTTTACCCTGCCTTCATGTACATATCTACCTCAAATACCTTATTATGATCTATCCTGATGCCTAGTCACTTTACCCGCCTTCATGTACATATCTACCTCAAATACCTATTATTATCTATCCTGATGCCTAGTCACTTTATCCTGCCTTCATGTACATATCTACCTCAAATACCTTATTATTATCTATCCTGATGCCTTAGTCACTTTACCCCTGCCTTCATGTACATATCTACCTCAAATACCTTATTATTATCTATCCTGATGCCTAGTCACTTTACCCTGCCTTCATGTACATATCTACCTCAAATACCTTATTATTATCTATCCTGATGCCTAGTCACTTACACCTGCCTTCATGTACATATCTACCTCAAATACCCATTATTATCTATCCTGATGCCTAGTCACTTTACCCTGCCTTCATGTACATATCTACCTCAAATACCTTATTATTATCTATCCTGATGCCTAGTCATTTTTACCCTGCCTTCATGTACATATCTACCTCAAATACCTTATTATTATCTATCCTGACGCCTAGTCACTTTACCCTGCCTTCATGTACATATCTACCTCAAATACCTATTATTATCTATCCTGATGCCTAGTCACTTTACCCTGCCTTCATGTACATATCTACCTCTAAATACCTATTATTATCTATCCTGATGCCTAGTCACTTTACCCTGCCTTCATGTACATATCTACCTCAAATACCTTATTATTATCTATCCTGATGCCTAGTCACTTTACCCTGCCTTCATGTACATATCTACCTCAAATACCTTATTATTATCTATCCTGATGCCTAGTCACTTTACCCTGCCTTCATGTACATATCTACCTCAAATACCTTATTATGATCTATCCTGATGCCTAGTCACTTTACCTGCCTTCATGTAAATATCTACCTCAAATACCTTATTATTATCTATCCTGATGTCTAGTCACTTTACCCCTGCCTTCATGTACATATCTACCTCAAATACCTTATTATTATCTATCCTGATGCCTAGTCACTTTACCCTGCCTTCATGTACATATCTACCTCAAATACCTTATTATTATCTATCCTGATGCCTAGTCACTTTACCTGCCTTCATGTACATATCTACCTCAAATACCTTTATTATTATCTATCCTGATGCCTAGTCACTTTACCCCTGCCTTCATGTACATATCTACCTCAAATACCTTATTAGTATCTATCCTGATGCCTAGTCATTTTTACCCTGCCTTCATGTACATATCTACCTCAAATACCTATTATTATCTATCCTGACGCCTAGTCACTTTACCCTGCCTTCATGTACATATCTACCTCAAATACCTTTTATTATCTATCCTGATGCCTAGTCACTTTACCCTGCCTTCATGTACATATCTACCTCAAATACCTTATTATCTATCCTGATGCCTAGTCATTTACTCCTGCCTTCATGTACATATCTACCTCAAATACCTTATTATTATCTATCCTGATGCCTAGTCACTTTACCCTGCCTTCATGTACATATCTACCTCAAATACCTTATTATTATCTATCCTGATGCCTAGTCACTTTACTCCTGCCCTCATGTACATATCTACCTCAAATACCTTATTATTATCTATCCTGATGCCTAGTCACTTTACCCCTGTCTTCATGTACATATCTACCTCAAATACCTTATTATTATCTATCCTGATGCCTAGTCACTTTACCCCTGCCTTCATGTACATATCTACCTCAAATACCTTATTATGATCTATCCTGATGCCTAGTCACTTTACTCCTGCCTTCATGTACATATCTACCTCAAATACCTTATTATGATCTATCCTGATGCCTAGTCACTTTACCCTGCCTTCATGTAAATATCTACCTCAAATACCTTATTATTATCTATCCTGATGCCTAGTCACTTTTACTCCTGCCTTCATGTACATATCTACCTCAAATACCTTATTATTATCTATCCTGATGTAGTCATTTACCCTGCCTTCATGTACATATCTACCTCAAATATTATTATGATCTATCCTGATGCCTAGTCACTTTACCCTGCCCCTTCATGTACATATCTACCTCAAATACCTTATTATTATCTATCCTGGATGCCTAGCTCACTTTACCCTGCCTTCATGGTACATATCACCTCAAATACCTTATAATTATCTATCCTGATGCCTAGTCACTTTACCCTGCCTTCATGTACATATCTACCTCAAATACCTTATTATTATCTATCCTGATGCCTAGTCACTTTACCCCTGCCTTCATGTACATATCTACCTCAAATACCTTATTATTATCTATCCTGATGCCTAGTCACTTTACCCCCTGCCTTCATGTACATATCTACCTCAAATACCTTATTATGATCTATCCTGATGCCTAGTCACTTTACCCTGCCTTCATGTAAATATCTACCTCAAATACCGTATTATTATCTATCCTGATGCCTAGTCACTTTACCCGCCTTCATGTACATATCTACCTCAAATACCTTATTATTATCTATCCTGATGCCTAGTCACTTTATCCTGCTTCATGTACATATCTACCTCAAATACCTTATTATCTATCCTGATGCCTAGTCGACTTTACCCTGCCTTCATGTACATATCTACCTCAAATACCTTATTATTATCTATCCTGATGCCTAGTCACTTTACCTGCCTTCATGTACATATCTACCTCAAATACCTTATTATTATCTATCCTGATGCCTAGTCAATTTATCCTGCCTTCATGTACATATCTACCTCAAATACCTTATTATTATCTATCCTGATGCCTAGTCACTTTACCCTGCCTTCATGTACATATCTACTCAAATACCTTATTATGATCTATCCTGATGCCTAGTAACTTTACCCTGCCTTCATGTACATATCTACCTCAAATACCTTATTATTATCTATCCTGATGCCTAGTAACTTACCCTGCCTTCATGTACATATCTACCTCAAATACCTTATTATTATCTATCCTGATGCCTAGTCACTTTACCTGCCTTCATGTACATATCTACCTCAAATACCTTATTATGATCTATCCTGACGCCTAGTCACTTACCTGCCTTCATGTACATATCTACCTCAAATACCTTATTATTATCTATCCTGATGCCTAGTCACTTTACTCCTGCCTTCATGTACATATCTACCTCAAATACCTTATTATTATCTATCCTGATGCCTAGTCACTTTACCCTGCCTTCATGTACATATCTACCTCAAATACCTTATTATTATCTATCCTGATGCCTAGTCACTTTACCCGCCTCATGTACATATCTACCTCAAATACCTTATTATTATCTATCCTGATGCCTAGTCACTTTACCCTGCCTTCATGTACATATCTACCTCAAATACCTTATTATTATCTATCCTGATGCCTAGTCACTTTACCCTGCCTTCATGTACATATCTACCTCAAATACCTTATTATTATCTATCCTGATGCCTAGTCACTTTACCCTGCCTTCATGTACATATCTACCTCAAATACCATTATTATCTATCCTGACGCCTAGTCACTTTACCCTGCCTTCATGTACATATCTACCTCAAATACCTATTATTATCTATCCTGATGCTAGTAACTTTTACTCCTGCCTTCATGTACATATCTACCTCAAATACCTTATTATTATCTATCCGATGCCTAGTCACTTTACCCTGCCTTCATGTACATATCTACCTCAAATACTTATTATTATCTATCCTGATGCCTAGTCACTTTACCCTGCCTTCATGTACATATCTACCTCAAATACCTTATTATTATCTATCCTGATGCCTAGTCACTTTACCCTGCCTTCATGTACATATCTACCTCAAATACCTTATTATTATCTATCCGATGCCTAGTCACTTTACCCTGCCTTCGTACATATCTACCTCAAATACCTTATTATGATCTATCCTGATGCTCTAGTCACTTTACTCCTGCCTTCATGTACATATCTACCTCAAATACCTTATTATGATCTATCCTGATGCCTAGTCACTTTACCCTGCCTTCATGTACATATCTACCTCAAATGACCTTATTATTATCTATCCTGATGCCTAGTCACTTTACCTGCCTTCTATGTACATATCTACCTCAAAACCTTATTATTATCTATCCTGATGCCTAGTCACTTTACCCTGCCCTTCATGTACATATCTACCTCAAATACCTTATTATTATCTATCCTGACGCCTAGTCACTTTACCCTGCCTTCATGTACATATCTACCTCAAATACCTTATTATTATCTATCCGACGCCTAGTCACTTTACCCTGCCTTCATGTACATATCTACTCTCAAATACCTTATTATGATCTATCCTGATGCTTAGTAACTTTACCCTGCCTTCATGTACATATCTACCTCAAATACCATTATTATCTATCCTGATGCCTAGTCACTTTACCCTGCCTTCATGTACATATCTACCTCAAATACCTTATTATTATCTATCCTGATGCCTAGTCACTTTACCCTGCCTTCATGTACATATCTACCTCAAATACCTTATTATTATCTATCCTGATGCCTAGTCACTCTACCCTGCCTTCATGTACATATCTACCTCAAATACCTTATTATTATCTATCCTGATGCCTAGTCACTTTACCCTGCCTTCATGTACATATCTACCTCAAATACCTTATTATGATCTATCCTGACGCCTAGTCACTTTACCCTGCCTTCATGTACATATCTACCTCAAATACCTTATTATGATCTATCCTGATGCCTAGTCACTTTACCCTGCCTTCATGTACATATCTACCTCAAATACCTTATTATGATCTATCCTGATGCCTAGTCACTTTACCCTGCCTTCATGTACATATCTACCTCAAATACCTTATTATTATCTATCCTGATGCCTAGTCACTTTACCCTGCCTTCATGTACATATCTACCTCAAATACCTTATTATTATCTATCCTGATGCCTAGTCACTTTACCCTGCCTTCATGTACATATCTACCTCAAATACCTTATTATTATCTATCCTGATGCCTAGTCACTTTACCCTGCCTTCATGTACATATCTACCTCAAATACCTTATTATTATCTATCCTGATGCCTAGTCACTTTACCCCTGCCTTCATGTACATATCTACCTCAAATACCTTATTATTATCTATCCTGATGCCTAGTCACTTTACCCTGCCTTCATGTACATATCTACCTCAAATACCTTATTATTATCTATCCTGATGCCTAGTCACTTTACCCCTGCCTTCATGTACATATCTACCTCAAATACCTTATTATTATCTATCCTGATGCCTAGTCACTTTACCCTGCCTTCATGTACATATCTACCTCAAATACCTTATTATTATCTATCCTGATGCCTAGTCACTTTACTCCTGCCTTCATGTACATATCTACCTCAAATACCTTATTATGATCTATCCTGATGCCTAGTCACTTTACCCTGCCTTCATGTACATATCTACCTCAAATACCTTATTATGATCTATCCTGATGCCTAGTCACTTTACCCTGCCTTCATGTACATATCTACCTCAAATACCTTATAATTATCTATCCTGAGGCCTAGTCACTTTACCCTGCCTTCATGTACATATCTACCTCAAATACCTTATTATGATCTATCCTGATGCCTAGTCACTTTACCCTGCCTTCATGTACATATCTACCTCAAATACCTTATTATCTATCCTGATGCCTAGTCACTTTACCCTGCCTTCATGTACATATCTACCTCAAATACCTTATAATGATCTATCCTGATGCCTAGTCACTTTACCTGCCTTCATGTAAATATCTACCTCAAATACCTTATTATTATCTATCCTGATGTCTAGTCACTTTACCCTGCCTTCATGTACATATCTACCTCAAATACCTTATTATTATCTATCCTGATGCCTAGTCACTTTACCCTGCCTTCATGTACATATCTACCTCAAATACCATTATTATCTATCCTGATGCCTAGTCACTTTACCCTGCCTTCATGTACATATCTACCTCAAATACCTTATTATTATCTATCCTGATGCCTAGTCACTTTACCCTGCCTTCATGTACATATCTACCTCAAATACCTTATTATGATCTATCCTGATGCCTAGTCACTTTACCCTGCCTTCATGTACATATCTACCTCAAATACCTTATTATTATCTATCCTGATGCCTAGTCACTTTACCCTGCCTTCATGTACATATCTACCTCAAATACCTTATTATTATCTATCCTGACGCCTAGTCACTTTACCCTGCCTTCATGTACATATCTACCTCAAATACCTTATTATTATCTATCCTGACGCCTAGTCACTTTACCCTGCCTTCATGTACATATCTACCTCAAATACCTTATTATTATCTATCCTGATGCCTAGTCACTTTACCCTGCCCTTCATGTACATATCTACCTCAAATACCTTATTATGATGATCTATCCTGATGCCTAGTAACTTTACTCCTGCCTTCATGTACATATCTACCTCAAATACCTTATTATGATCTATCCTGATGCCTAGTAACTTTACCCCCTGCCTTCATGTACATATCTACCTCAAATACCTTATTATGATCTATCCTGATGCCTAGTAACTTTACCCTGCCTTCATGTACATATCTACCTCAAATACCTTATTATGATCTATCCTGATGCCTAGTCACTTTACCCTGCCTTCATGTACATATCTACCTCAAATACCTTATTATGATCTATCCTGACGCCTAGTCACTTTACCCTGCCTTCATGTACATATCTACCTCAAATACCTTATTATTATCTATCCTGATGCCTAGTCACTTTACCCTGCCTTTCATGTACATATCTACTTCAAATACCTTATTATTATCTATCCTGATGCCTAGTCACTTTACCCTGCCTTCATGTACATATCTACCTCAAATACCTTATTATTATCTATCCTGATGCCTAGTCACTTTACCCTGCCTTCATGTACATATCACCTCAAATACCTTATTATTATCTATCCTGATGCCTAGTCACTTTACCCTGCCTTCATGTACATATCTACCTCAAATACCTTATTATTATCTATCCTGATGCCTAGTCACTTTACCCTGCCTTCATGTACATATCTACCTCAAATACCTATTATATCTATCCTGATGCCTAGTCACTTTACCCTGCCTTCATGTACATATCTACCTCAAATACCTTATTATTATCTATCCTGACGCCTAGTCACTTTACCCCTGCCTTCATGTACATATCTACCTCAAATACCTTTATTATCTATCCTGATGCCTAGTCACTTTACCCTGCCTTCATGTACATATCTACCTCAAATACCTTATTATTATCTATCCTGATGCCTAGTCACTTTACCCTGCCTTCATGTACATATCTACCTCAAATACCTTATTATTATCTATCCTGATGCCTAGTCACTTTACCCTGCCTTCATGTACATATCTACCTCAAATACCTTATTATTATCTATCCTGATGCCTAGTCACTTTACTCCTGCCTTCATGTACATATCTACCTCAAATACCTTATTATTATCTATCCTGATGCCTAGTCACTTTACCCTGCCTTCGTGTACATATCTACCTCAAATACCTTATTATGATCTATCCTGATGCCTAGTCACTTTACCCCTGCCTTCATGTACATATCTACCTCAAATACCTTATTATGATCTATCCTGATGCCTAGTCACTTTACCCTGCCTTCATGTACATATCTACCTCAAATACCTTATAATTATCTATCCTGAGGCCTAGTCACTTTACCCTGCCTTCATGTACATATCTACCTCAAATACCTTATTATGATCTATCCTGATGCCTAGTCACTTTACCCTGCCTCCATGTAAATATCTACCTCAAATACCTTATTATGATCTATCCTGATGCCTAGTCACTTTACCCTGCCTTCATGTACATATCTACCTCAAATACCTTATTATTATCTATCCTGATGCCTAGTCACTTTACCCTGCCTTCATGTACATATCTACCTCAAATACCTTATTATTATCATCCTGATGCCTAGTCACTTTACTCCTGCCTTCATGTACATATCTACCTCAAATACTATTATTATCTATCCTGATGCCTAGTCACTTTACCCTGCCTTCATGTACACATCTACCTAAAATACCTTATTATTATCTATCCTGATGCCTAGACACTTTAACCTGCCTTCATGTACATATCTACACTCAAATACCTTATTATTATCTATCCTGATGTCTAGTCACTTTACCCTGCCTTCATGTACATATCTACCTCAAATACCTTATTATGATCTATCCTGACGCCTAGTCACTTTACCCTGCCTTCATGTACATATCTACCTCAAATACCTTATTATTATCTATCCCGATGCCTAGTCACTTTTACCCTGCCTTCATGTACATATCTACCTCAAATACCTTATTATTATCTATCCTGATGCCTAGTCACTTTACCCCTGCCTTCATGTACATATCTACCTCAAATACCTTATTATTATCTATCCTGATGCCTAGTCACTTTACCTGCCTTCATGTACATATCTACCTCAAATACCTTATTATTATCTATCCTGATGCCTAGTCACTTTACCCTGCCTTCATGTACATATCTACCTCAAATACCTTATTATCTATCCTGATACCTAGTCACTTTACCCTGCCTTCATGTACATATCTACCTCAAATACCTTATTATTATCTATCCGATGCCTAGTCACTTTACCCCTGCCTTCATGTACATATCTACCTCAAATACCTTATTATTATCTATCCTGATGCCTAGTCACTTTTACCCTGCCTTCATGTACATATCTACCTCAAATACCTTATTATCTATCCTGATGCCTAGTCACTTTACCCTGCCTTCATGTACATATCTACCTCAAATACCTTATTATTATCTATCCTGATGCCTAGTCACTTTACCCTGCCTTCATGTACATATCTACCTCAAATACCTTATTAGATCTATCCTGACGCCTAGTCACTTTACCCTGCCTTCATGTACATATCTACCTCAAATACCTTATTATTATCTATCCTGATGCCTAGTCACTTTACCCTGCCTTCATGTACATATCTACCTCAAATACCTTATTATTATCTATCCTGATGCCTAGTCACTTTACCCTGCCTTCATGTACATATCTACCTCAAATACCTTATTATTATCTATCCTGATGCCTAGTCACTTTACCCTGCCTTCATGTACACATATCTACCTCAAATACCTTATTATTATCTATCCTGATGCCTAGTCACTTTACCCTGCCTTCGGGTACATATCTACCTCAAATACCTTATTATGATCTATCCTGATGCCTAGTCACTTTACCCTGCCTTCATGTACATATCTACCTCAAATACCTTATTATGATCTATCCTGATGCCTAGTCACTTTACCCTGCCTTCATGTACATATCTACCTCAAATACCTTATAATTATCTATCCTGAGGCCTAGTCACTTTACCCTGCCTTCATGTACATATCTACCTCAAATACCTTATTATGATCTATCCTGATGCCTAGTCACTTTACCCTGCCTTCATGTAAATATCTACCTCAAATACCTTATTATGATCTATCCTGATGCCTAGTCACTTTACCCTGCCTTCATGTACATATCTACCTCAAATACCTTATTATTATCTATCCTGATGCCTAGTCACTTTACCCTGCCTTCATGTACATATCTACCTCAAATACCTTATTATTATCTATCCTGATGCCTAGTCACTTTACCCTGCCTTCATGTACATATCTACCTCAAATACCTTATTATTATCTATCCTGATGCCTAGTCACTTTACCCTGCCTTCATGTACATATCTACCTTAAAATACCTTATTATTATCTATCCTGATGCCTAGACACTTTACCCTGCCTTCATGTACATATCTACCTCAAATACCTTATTATTATCTATCCTGATGTCTAGTCACTTTACCCTGCCTTCATGTACATATCTACCTCAAATACCTTATTATGATCTATCCTGACGCCTAGTCACTTTACCCTGCCTTCATGTACATATCTACCTCAAATACCTTATTATTATCTATCCTGATGCCTAGTCACTTTACCCTGCCTTCATGTACATATCTACCTCAAATACCTTATTATTATCTATCCTGATGCCTAGTCACTTTTACCCTGCCTTCATGTACATATCTACCTCAAATACCTTATTATTATCTATCCTGATGCCTAGTCACTTTACCCTGCCTTCATGTACATATCTACCTCAAATAACTTATTATTATCTATCCTGATGCCTAGTCACTTTACCCTGCCTTCATGTACATATCTACCTCAAATACCTTATTATTATCTATCCTGATACCTAGTCACTTTACCCTGCCTTCATGTACATATCTACCTCAAATACCTTATTATTATCTATCCTGATGCCTAGTCACTTTACCCTGCCTTCATGTACATATCTACCTCAAATACCTTATTATTATCTATCCTGATGCCTAGTCACTTTACCCTGCCTTCATGTACATATCTACCTCAAATACCTTATTATCTATCCTGATGCCTAGTCACTTTACCCTGCCTTCATGTACATATCTACCTCAAATACCTTATTATTATCTATCCTGATGCCTAGTCACTTTACCCTGCCTTCATGTACATATCTACCTCAAATACCTTATTATGATCTATCCTGATGCCTAGTCACTTTACCCCTGCCTTCATGTACATATCTACCTCAAATACCTTATTATTATCTATCCTGACGCCTAGTCACTTTACCCTGCCTTCATGTACATATCTACCTCAAATACCTTATTATTATCTATCCTGATGCCTAGTCACTTTACCCTGCCTTCATGTACATATCTACCTCAAATACCTTATTATTATCTATCCTGATGCCTAGTCACTTTACCCTGCCTTCATGTACATATCTACCTCAAATACCTTATTATGATTTTCCTGATGCCTAGTCACTTTACCCTGCCTTCATGTACATATCTACCTCAAATACCTTATTATTATCTATCCTGATGCCTAGTCACTTTACCCTGCCTTCATGTACATATCTACCTCAAATACCTTATTATGATCTATCCTGATGCCTAGTCACTTTACTCCTGCCTTCATGTACATATCTACCTCAAATACCTTATTATGATCTATCCTGACGCCTAGTCACTTTACCCTGCCTTCATGTACATATCTACCTCAAATACCTTATTATGATCTATCCTGACGCCTAGTCACTTTACCCTGCCTTCATGTACATATCTACCTCAAATACCTTATTAAGATCTATCCTGATGCCTAGTCACTTTACCCTGCCTTCATGTACATATCTACCTCAAATACCTTATTATGATCTATCCTGATGCCTAGTCACTTTACCCTGCCTTCATGTACATATCTACCTCAAATACCTTATAATTATCTATCCTGATGCCTAGTCACTTTACCCTGCCTTCATGTACATATCTACCTCAAATACCTTATTATGATCTATCCTGATGCCTAGTCACTTTACCCTGCCTTCATGTACATATCTACCTCAAATACCTTATTATTATCTATCCTGATGCCTAGTCACTTTACCCTGCCTTCATGTACATATCTACCTCAAATACCTTATTATTATCTATCCTGATGCCTAGTCACTTTACCCTGCCTTCATGTACATATCTACCTCAAATACCTTATTATTATCTATCCTGATGCCTAGTCACTTTACCCTGCCTTCATGTACATATCTACCTCAAATACCTTATTATGATCTATCCTGATGCCTAGTCACTTTACCCTGCCTTCATGTACATATCTACCTCAAATACCTTATTATTATCTATCCTGACGCCTAGTCACTTTACCCTGCCTTCATGTACATATCTACCTCAAATACCTTATTATGATCTATCCTGATGCCTAGTCACTTTACCCTGCCTTCATGTACATATCTACCTCAAATACCTTATTATTATCTATCCTGATGCCTAGTCACTTTACCCTGCCTTCATGTACATATCTACCTCAAATACCTTATTATTATCTATCCTGATGCCTAGTCACTTTACCCTGCCTTCATGTACAGATCTACCTCAAATACCTCATACCTCTGCACATTGATCTGGTACTGGTACTCCCTGTATATAGCTCCACATTGATCTGGTACTGGTACTCCCTGTATATAGCTCCACATTGATCTGGTACTGGTACTCCCTGTTTATAGCTCCACATTGATCTGGTACTGGTACTTCCTTTATATAGCTCCACATTGATCTGGTATTGGTACTCCCTGTATATAGCTCCACATTGATCTGGTACTGGTACTCCCTGTATATAGCTCCACATTGATATGGTACTGGTACTCCCTGTATATAGCTCCACATTGATCTGGTACTGGTACTCCTTGTATATAGCTCCACATTGATCTGGTACTGGTACTCCCTGTATATAGCTCCACATTGATCTGGTACTGGTACTCCCTGTATATAGCTCCACATTGATCTGGCACTCCCTTTATATAGCTCCATTCTTGTGTATTTTAGTACTTTTCTTCTTAATTATTATTATTATTATATATTTATAAACTCTGCATCGTTGAGAAGAGCTCGTTAGTAAGGATTTCATGCTAAACACACCTGTTGTATTTGGCGCATGTGACAAATTTGATTTGATACAGTCAGTGCATTATCACACAGAGTTGGTCAACTGATTGGTTGGCAGCTAAGCTTCATTTAAATCAGTTTATCTTAAACTGCGTCATACTTACTGTACTGGTCTCCTAGTTGGACATGTCATGGAAGGGTGAGGCCACCCATGGAAAATGGTATGTAAAACAAAATTCCATGGTAACAGAATGATGCGGAAACTCAGATGTTTCACTTTAAAATGTTTGTTAAAAGTCATCCTTGTGCGCAGAGTTGAATGTTTTAACTTTGCAATAATAATAATAATAATAATATGCCATTTAGCAGAGGCTTTTATCCAAAGCGACTTACAGTCATGCGTGCATACATTTTTTTGTGTATGGGTGGTCCCGGGGATCGAACCCACTACCTTGGCGTCACAAGCGCCGTGCTCTACCAGCTGAGCTACAGAGGACCACTCATTGGTTTTTGTTTGAGTCTCCGCATCATTCTGTTACCGTGGAATTGCCCTGAAACCATCCTCTCCCCACAGATGCCTTAATGGCAGTTATAGACGATGAATGTTGTGGGACGTTAGTTAGATATAGTCAATAGAACAAACATGCCTCCACTCTATTTCATTTCTGACCATCACACATCCTGGACAACGCATTGTGGGGGAATTACGCCATCTGCCGGTAGATGAGGGCACCCAGTGGGACTGGGGAACCAATGTTATCAAGCAATAGAGTCTAACGTAGCTAGCTATGTCGACTGACTAAGTTACTTTTGTAGGTTGTAGGATGTCACAATAGCAACCATATTGCGCCTGTCTGCATCTACCTCAACCACACGAGTGAATGTCTACGTTAGCTGACGTAAACGTTAACTAGTCAGCTAGCTACAGTAATGTTATGCTAGCCAAACTTCGCTAACAGTTCACTGCTACCCATCTAGCTACCTAAAAATGTAATACATTTCAAAAAAAGTTATAGCATGTCTTTTCATGCTAGTATTACCTACGTTTATAAAATCATGAAGATAACTAGCGCCAGCGGTGCTTGACATTACCATTATTTTAAAGATTCCCGAACGAAGACGACAGGTCGTGTGCCTAATTTAGCTAGCTAGCTAGCTTCGGTTTACAACTTTCATCACCATAGCAACATCAGCACAACGACTTAACACGGGCAAAGGGGACTTTATAGCTAGCAACAAATAGATAACTTGAAAGCCGTAAATATATCAAACGAATTTCCACGGAATTAGCAACTAATACAAAAAGAAAACGCTAAACATTTCGAATGTTGTTCCTGAGAGTACAACTGCGACGACCCCTTGCGCACTGTTGTGACAAAGGTTATGGATATACTGACAAGATACATGCAACTCAGCCCTAACAATGGAAGTCATTGTCCACAAAGCGACAATCTAGCTCCCTCCTATCCTTTCTTTAGATTGTAATCTTTGTTTGAATATTGGATAAGGGTTGTTGTCGTCAACCGCATGTATTCAATTGAGAGAGAGATGCTATGCTACTAGCCTCATGTCATGAATATGCATAGCCATCTGGAGACAACTCCGATACAAAGTGTTTTTTTCTCAAATCAGCACACTCGTAACAACTTGAGCATTACGAAACTTCTATTCGATCAAATAAACCTCGCGTAGCAAATAAGCCATCCTTGCTTGTTGGGAGAAACAAAACGCCACCTGCTGGAGGGAAACATATTTTCTGCCGAGTTGGGCCTCTCTCTTCCTCTTCCCCTGTAGTTGTGACTAGATGGAGTACAGCTACAACCGGAAGTGACTTTTCGTAGCAGGTTAATGCCGCGTTCAGAACAACTGGGAACTTGGGAAAAATACGACGTCAAAATCATGACGTCAGTGATCTACAGGTCGGAGCTCTAGAAAGAGGCCCTAGTTCCCGAGTTGGGATTTTTACCAGTCCGAGCTCGTTTTTTTTTTTCCAATTCCGCGTTGTTTTGAACGCTCGGAAGTCAGAGATTTCCGAGTTCCCAGTTGTTGTGAACGCGGCAGAAGACTTTGGCGAAGACACAGGTTCTACAAACAAGTTGCTTGACTCCAGGGCCTGAAGTCCTAGAATAAAACGAAACTTATCTGCTTGAAGGTAATTGCCTCTTTTATACATGTACAGTGCATGTTTTTTCCCCTCATCAATCCACACACAATATCCCATAATGACAAAGCGAAAACAGGTTTTTAGAAATGTTTGCACATTTCTTAAAAATACAAAAACAGAAATACCTTATTTACATAAGTATTCAAACCCTTTGCTATGAGACTCAAAGTTGAGCTCAGGTGTGTCCTGTTTCCATTGATCATCCTTGAGATGTTTCTCCAACTTGATTGGAGTCCACCTGTGGTAAATTCAAATTGGACATGATTTGGAAAGGCACACACCTGTCTACATAAGGTCCCACAGTTGTTATTAATGTTTTTGGTGTTTCATTTCAGATGAAGAGGGAGTTAGAACACTAAATAATATGCCATTTAGCAGACGCTTTTATCCAAAGCGACTTAGTCATGCGTGCATACATTATTTATTTTTGTGTATGGGTGGTCCCGGGGATCGAACCCACTACCTTAGCGTTACAAGCGCCGTGCTCTACCAGCTGAGCTACAGAGGACCACAGAAAGCAGCATGCAGACCGACCAGGGACCGTATTCACAAAACATCTCAGAGTAGGAGTACTGATTTAGGATCAGTTTTGCTTTTTATATCACAATGAATGATTACATTGACAAGGAGGAGCTGGTACTAGATCACTATTCCCACTCTGAAGACACTTTGTGAATATGGGCCCGGGAAGAAAGCTGTTGCCCAATAACTTGCACAGCAGTCTTTCACCACAGGACCCCAGAGGTATTACAGTCAATGCTTATGAACTGGATATTTGTATATGAATTACATGTCTTTGGCGATGAAAGGTACATAATGCATGTATTCTAATCTCCCTATCGGGCCACTGCATTCTGTGACATGGGCTTGGATGGTGACGCACATCTTCAAGCTTCCTGACTGAATACTGGGGTCTTCTGTGGTTCTGGACGCAAGGGCCTTACCTGGGAGTACAGCAACACTCTCTCTGTCTCGCAGCCATTCTGTCAAAATGCATTGTATGTAACCACTTAAATTCCTAAACTGCTACGGATGCAAGCACCAACTTATATTTACTCTGTCCCATTCTTTAATCTTGTCTGGGAAATATATTTTAGTTGAGACACCTGCATGATATATGCCTCTACAGTAGATGGCGCTGGAGAAGATGGCTGTCGTTTTACAGCCCTCTAACCAATTGTACTATTATGTGTGTTTTTTCCCGCGTTATTTGTAATTTATTCTGTACATAAGGTTTCTGCCATTGTCTCTTATAACCAAAAAGAGCTTGTGGATATCAGGACAGCGATTACTCACCTCGTATTGGACGAAGATTTTTTCTTCAACGAGTCAGACGCGAAGGATATCCTACAGACACCCGACAAGGGCCAAATCCCCGTCATTCGCAGGAGAAAGAGACAGAGATATCGTGGACGTAGGTCGGGGTGTCTTGTAAGGATCAGACGGCGAGCGAGTAAACTGCCGCTCCCATCAATCCTATTAGCCAATGTTCAATCATTACGGCCCAGTACATCACTGGGGCCAAGCTTTCTGCCATCCAGGACCTCTATACCAGGCGGTGTCAGAGGAAGGCCCTCAAAATTGTCAAAGACTCCAGCCACCCTAGTCATAGACTGTTCTCTCTGCTACCGCATGGCAAGCGGTACCGGAGCGCCAAGTCTAGGTCCAAAAGGCTTCTCAACAGCTTCTACCCCCAAGCCATAAGACTCCTGAACAGCTAATCATGGCTACCCGGACATATGCACGCCATTTTGTGGTAATGGTTACAACCAATGACATGGCATCGATGTGAATTCATAGCTAAGCTGTTCTTTATATGATAGCACCACGTATCATTTCACTAACGATTGCAACCTCGACTTATTCCATCATGACAACATGCTCCTTATTTGGCTGTAGTTAGCTGCTAGCTTAGCCAGATGCAGCCTGGGATTGAGGCCGGGCTAATATTGCAGCCAAACTGCTTCAAATAGGGTAGCTAAATGATAACACTATTCATTCTAGAAGTTCGACTCTATTGCTTTAATTCAGAAAGTAGGCTTCACCTCTGTGTTACATCTGTAGGCATTAGCTAGCTAGCTAGCTAGCGTGATCTAGCTAACCAACATGCATTGTTTCTGTAACTCCTGAGTGGCGCAGTGGTCTAAGGCGCCACTAGAGGCGCTGCATCGCAGTGCTAACTGTGTCACTAGAGATCCTGGTTCGAATCCAGGCTCTGTCGCAGCCGGCCGCGACCGGGAGACTCATGGGCGGCGCACAATTGGCCCAGCGTCGTCCAGGGTAGGGGAGGGAATGGCCGGCAGGGATGCTCAGTTGTGGGTTTGATTCCCACGGGGGGCCAGTAAAAAAAATTATATATGTATTCACTAACTGTAAGTCGCTCTGGATAAGAGCGTCTGCTAAATGACTAAAATGTTTCTGACATGCCACAATCCTGCTTACTTTACATCTGACAGATATTTAGCTACTGTAGCTAGTCAGATAAGAATGGTTTATGATCATTGCAGTAAAGTTCACTATCTAGCTAGCTTCTTCTAGGTTCAAAACGATATGGCTGTAGTCCGGTGCTTCACTGTCAAAATAAACTCACTCGCACACTGCATCTGGTGCAGTCAATGGCTCAGCGTTCCAAAAGTATTCACCTGAATCTACGTTAAGCTTGGACAATGTTTTTGTTTCATATTTTTATGGTGCGTGTGCAGCCCAGAAGTGTATATAATCAATTATGTGTCCAATTTACAATGCCGGATACAAAATAACAAGTGACATCAGATTCATACGTGTATGCACTACTCATTCTTAAAAAAAATAAAATAAATTAAAAAAAGGTGAAATAATTGGCTTTTAGTCAATGCGACTGTGCAATGTCCGTTGTCGTGGTTACCGGACTGCCACAGCAACCAGACCAAATTCTCCTGTGACAAGACGATGCAGCAGTTCTACAGTAGCTAGATTTCCATCCAATTGGCGACCAGATTTTCATGTGAATATTCTAAAAATCCTCATAAAAACAATATGGTTATTTTACTGCCAGAGACGTGTTCCCATCACATAAAAATACCTTTTGCGGGTAAATTCCCACATACCGAATAAAGAATACAAGTTAAATGGGTTTCCGTTGCATTTTCAACTCTACTGATGGTTGTGCCCCCTCTGGTTTTGGCACGTGCCTTGCTTGCCAAGTGGCTAAGAGCGCACATATAAAGTTCATGCTGAGATGATTATGGACAAAAGAGCGAGATTATATTTTGTCAAATGGCAGCTAAGCATCATTGAACATGTCACCAGAATATGACCCTCTATAATTATTGGAAAGGAGCTTCAAGCTCCAAGAATATACATATGGTGTCCAGTGGCGATGTGTCATTCAGGGCAGGTGGCGCGTTTTGAGCCCCAAAAGTGTTTTTATTTTTTGTTGTTGCCTGTTTTGCATGTTATTTTGGCATCAATATGTGTCACATATCAGTTTGCAAAGAATGTAAAATAAATCATTGAGTAAGGCAGCTCCAAAATGCAGGTGTTTCAGCCTAGCTCAGTGCTTTCTGTGGTGGTGGGGCAGCCAGCGGAAAATACGGAGCGTAGGGGTTGGGTGATGTTCTCTAGTTGCGCCGTGATTGGCCCAGCGTTCTGTCACTCATGGGGACACTACGTCACCGTATAATCTACAGGGAGAACTGTAAAGTTCAAGCCCCCTTGGGTGCTGCCATAGAGTTACATTAGAAGTGCCCATCCAAGAAGGCTCAAGGTCATCGGCCACAGATAAAATGACATCAAATCACGTTATATCTACCTTAGCTTTGATTGGACTGATCATGTCAACATCATACTTTCAAAATCTTAGCTAGCAAGCTAGACAAGCAGTCATCATCATGCATCAAGTCGGCAATCTACTGGCAAATCCTTTTCAATCCTTGTCATATGGAAGAGAAATTATAGATAAAATGTATCAGTGCTCATCGGACATTGGACATAAAACATTACACAAGCAGTTGGAAATCGCAAATTCAACAATGAGTGCTAAAGCGCCACTGCAGCCCCGGGTTCGACCCCGGGTTCGACCCCAGGTTGAGAGAATGCCAAAAGTGAGCAAAGCTGTCATCAAGGCTATTTGAAGAATCTCAAATATAAAATATATTTTGATTTGTTTAACACTTCTTTGGTTACTACATGATTCCATATGTGTTATTTCATAGTTTTGATGTCTTCACTATTATTCTACAATGTAAATAATAGTAAAAATAAAGAAAGAAAAACCTTTGAATGAGTAGGTGTGTCCAAACTCTTGACTGGTAGTGTAAGTATTCAGACCCTTTACTCAGTACTTTGCTGAAGCACCTTTGGCAGTGATTACAGCCTTGAGTCGTCTTGGGTATGACGCTACAAGCTTGGCACACCTGTATTTGTGGAGTTTCTCCCATTCTTCTATGCAGATCCACTCAAGCTCTTTCAGGTTGGATGGGGAGCGTTGTTGCACATATATTTTCAGGTCTCTCCAGAGATGTTTGATCGAGTACGTCCAGGCTCTGAGTGGGCCACTCTAGGACATTTAGAGACTTGTCCCGAAGCCACTCCTGCATTGTCTTGGCTGTGTGCTTAGGGTCGTTGTCCTGTTGGAAGGTGAACCTTCGCCCCAGTCTGAGGTCCTGAGCGCTCTGGAGCAGGTTTTCATTAAGGATCTCTTTGTACTTTGCTAAGTTCATCTTTCCCTCAATCCTGACTAGTCTACCAGTCCCTGCCGCTGAAAAACATCCCCACAACATGATGCTGCCACCAACATGCTGCACCGTAGGGATGGTGCCAGTGGAGGTCCTGGGCTGACGTGGTTACATGTGGTCTCCGGTTGTGGTGCCAGTCGAGGTCCTGGGCTGACGTGGTTACATGTGGTCTCCGGTTGTGGTGTCAGTGGAGGTCCTGGGCTGACGTGGTTACATGTGGTCTCCGGTTGTGGTGCCAGTGGAGGTCCTGGGCTGACGTGGTTACATGTGGTCTCCGGTTGTGGTGCCAGTCGAGGTCCTGGGCTGACGTGGTTACATGTGGTCTCCGGTTGTGGTGTCAGTGGAGGTCCTGGGCTGACGTGGTTACATGTGGTCTCCGGTTGTGAGGCCAGTGGAGGTCCTGGGCTGACGTGGTTACATGTGGTCTCCGGTTGTGGTGCCAGTGGAGGTCCTGGGCTGACGTGGTTACATGTGGTCTCCGGTTGTGGTGCCAGTGGAGGTCCTGGGCTGACGTGGTTACATGTGGTCTCCGGTTGTGGTGCCAGTGGAGGTCCTGGGCTGACGTGGTTACATGTGGTCTCCGGTTGTGGTGCCAGTGGAGGTCCTGGGCTGACGTGGTTACATGTGGTCTCCGGTTGTGAGGCCAGTGGAGGTCCTGGGCTGACGTGGGTTACATGTGGTCTCCGGTTGTGGTGCCAGTGGAGGTCCTGGGCTGACGTGGTTGCATGTGGTCTCCGGTTGTGAGGCCAGTGGAGGTCCTGGGCTGACGTGGTTACATGTGGTCTCCGGTTGTGGTGCCAGTAGAGGTCCTGGGCTGACGTGGTTACATGTGGTCTCCGGTTGTGAGGCCAGTGGAGGTCCTGGGCTGACGTGGTTACATGTGGTCTCCGGTTGTGGTGCCAGTGGAGGTCCTGGGCTGACGTGGTTACATGTGGTCTCCGGTTGTGGTGCCAGTGGAGGTCCTGGGCTGACGTGGTTACATGTGGTCTCCGGTTGTGAGGCCAGTGGAGGTCCTGGGCTGACGTGGTTACATGTGGTCTCCGGTTGTGAGGCCAGTGGAGGTCCTGGGCTGACGTGGTTACATGTGGTCTCCGGTTGTGGTGCCAGTGGAGGTCCTGGGCTGACGTGGTTACATGTGGTCTCCGGTTGTGAGGCCAGTGGAGGTCCTGGGCTGACGTGGTTACATGTGGTCTCCGGTTGTGGTGCCAGTGGAGGTCCTGGGCTGACGTGGTTACATGTGGTCTCCGGTTGTGAGGCCAGTGGAGGTCCTGGGCTGACGTGGTTACATGTGGTCTCCGGTTGTGGTGCCAGTGGAGGTCCTGGGCTGACGTGGTTACATGTGGTCTCCGGTTGTGGTGCCAGTGGAGGTCCTGGGCTGACGTGGTTACATGTGGTCTCCGGTTGTGAGGCCAGTTGCACGTACTGCCAAATTCTCAAAAAT
The DNA here is from genome assembly GCF_020615455.1 of Coregonus clupeaformis. Classification (NCBI taxonomy): domain Eukaryota; kingdom Metazoa; phylum Chordata; class Actinopteri; order Salmoniformes; family Salmonidae; genus Coregonus; species Coregonus clupeaformis. The sequence continues at coordinate 1,342,420 of NW_025533463.1, forward strand.
GATTTACATGTTGCGCTTATGGTAGAGAAATTAACATTAAATTCTCTGGCAACAGCTCTGGTGGACATTCCTGCAGTCAGCATGCCAATTGCATGCTCCCTCAAAAACTTGAGACATCTGTGGCATTGTGTTGTTTGACAAAACTGCACATTTTAGAGTAGGCTTTTATTGTCCCCAGCACAAGTTGCACCTGTGTAATGATCATGCTGTTTAATCAGCTTCTTGATATGTCGCACCTGTCAGGTGGATGGATTATCTTGGCAAAGGAGAAATGCTCACTAACAGGCATGTAAATTAATTTGTGCTCAACATTTGAGAGAAATAAGCTTTTTGTGCGTATGGAAAATTCCTGGGATCTTTTATTTCAGCTCATGAAACATGGGACCAAGACTTTACATGTTGCGTTTATTTTGGTTCAGTTTATATGATTAATAATGAAATTATATTTAAATATAAATCTGATATTTATTACATATAGTGGTGGGCACCAATTTCGATAATTTGATATGATATCGGGCAAGGCATATCGTGATATTGGTTTATTCTTCCTGTTAACCTACATTTATTCAGTAAAAAGCATACATGACTGTTCCTGTAGACCTAGCAGGCTGCTTAGAATACATGTATGAATTTTTTTACTAACCCCCCCCCCAACAAAAAAAAAACGAACCCTTAGCATACTTAATTGCCTGCTAATGGACCATCAATTGTGCATGGGCTTCCCATTGCATTAAAACTGTTCAGGTAGGTTTATACCACCAGAACACACCTGGACCAATGGGCATTCCGCAAGCAGTTGTCTGGACTTTACATAAAAGTGAACATTCACACAGTTGCAATGTACTTATCCACAACTCATCCAGAACGCCGCAGCCCGTCTGGTGTTCGACCGCACCTCCTTACCTTCAGGCTCTGATCCTACACCCAAACAAGGGCACTACGTTCATCCACCTCTGGCCTGCTGGCTCCCCTACCTCTACGGAAGCACAGTTCCCACTCAGCCCAGTCAAAGCTATTTGCTGCTCTTGCACCCCAATGGTGGAACAAGCTCCCTCACGACGGCGGAGTCACTGACCACCTTCCGGAGACACTTGAAACCCTACCTCTTTAAGGAATACCTGGAATAGTATAAAGTAATCCTTCTACCCCCCCCCCACCCCTTCTGCCCTAACACTACACAGCTGATTCAAATGATCAAAGCTTGATGATTAGGGACAGATGGAAATGTATTTGGGGGGAGGGGTGGTCCAGACTAGGGGAGGGTTGTCAAACTTTCTTTTTTGCTTTGGGGAGGGCAGTGTGGTGTTTTATTGGTCACAGGGGAGGGCAGTGTGGTGTTTTATTGGTCACAGGGGAGAGCAGTGTGGTGTTTTATTGGTCACAGGGGAGGGTAGTGTGGTGTTTTATTGGTCACAGGGGAGGGCAGTGTGGTGTTTTATTGGTCACAGGGGAGGGCAGTGTGGTGTTTTATTGGGCACAGGGGAGGGCAGTGTGGTGTTTTATTGGGCACAGGGGAGGGCAGTGTGGTGTTTTATTGGGCACAGGGGAGGGCAGTGTGGTGTTTTATTGGTCACAGGGGAGGGCAGTGTGGTGTTTTATTGGGCACAGGGGAGGGCAGTGTGGTGTTTTATTGGTAACAGGGGAGGATAGTGTGGTGTTTTATTGGTCACAGGGGAGAGTGGTTTTCTCTGGTTTACATTCACTCTACTGCTCATATGTTCCCTATAAGCAATGGCTTGACTAACTTTTACCCTGATAAAGTTTAGAAACGCTATTATGAAGCTTTAGCTACTGCAGGCCTATGATATGAAGGCAGTGAGCCCTGTCGCTCCAACTAACTCCGACAGTCGAACTTGAGGTGAGGAAGTCTTGTTTCAGACCTACTACTTTACTCCTATAATCTAACAATATAATGCTTATCTTTATACAAAATATTCTGATCGTAAATGTATTGAATGAATTAGCCTCCTTCTGTACGTCTATATCTGTATGGCAGACGCAGGAGACATCTGACATGAAGAAATGCATGTCGGTGTCGTAGCATGCCACCGGCATACCTCTCTCTATCTCACTGGGGTTCCGCCTAAGCTTCTCTTCCTTTATATAGGCTATATATATATATATATATATATTTAATTTATATATATTTATAGTTATTCAAATATTAATATCGTAAAGTAGACACCTAAGCCTGTAGGCCTATGCATGCAATGCCCTGACACATTTAGTGCTCAAATCTCTGACAGCTGAACCGCGAGGTGGACAATTATTATTTTAGGAAAGTAGCCCCCCCAAAAAAATAAAAAATAAAAGGCTATAAAGTGTTGCAAATGCTATAGCTGTTAAGGACATGGAAATGTGGATCGTTTGGCCAACATCCCTCATTTATTGATGTCGCTGGCTGCGCCAGGTCAGATCTGAATGCATATGGATGTCCGTGAAATTAAAAATCTTTCCTGTCATGTCTGGCACCAAATGTTCCTAAAGGAAACTCTGAAATGGCATACTGAAATGGCATAAGTAATGAAGATTTTAGAATATTCGCATTAAATTCTGTCGCCAGTTGGATGGAAATCTAGCTATAGTCACTCTGAAGACTCCGGAAAGTGCGCTAGTCCAGTGACACTTTGATTATGTCTGCACATCATGGGTTCACCAGCAGACATCTCCCATGGGCCTGAGAGTACAGCTCATCATGGTTCACCAGCAGACATCTCCCATGGGCCTGAGAGTACAGCTCATCATGGTTCACCAGCAGACATCTCCCATGGGCCTGAGAGTACAGCTCATCATGGTTCAGCAGCAGACATCTCCCATGGGCCTGAGAGTACAGCTCATCATGGTTCACCAGCAGACATCTCCCATGGGCCTGAGAGTACAGCTCATCATGGTTCACCAGCAGACATCTCCCAAGGGCCTGAGAGTACAGCTCATCATGGTTCACCAGCAGACATCTCCCATGGGCCTGAGAGTACAGCTCATCATGGTTCAGCAGCAGACATCTCCCATGGGCCTGAGAGTACAGCTCATCATGGTTCACCAGCAGACATCTCCCATGGGCCTGAGAGTACAGCTCATCATGGTTCACCAGCAGACATCTCCCATGGGCCTGAGAGTACAGCTCATCATGGTTCAGCACATCATGGGTTCACCAGCAGCCCCAAACATCTAAAGAATAAGCTACAGACCAGCTAAAACAAGCTGGCAAGAATTTGTACTTAAACTCCCATCTCATACGCATCTGGAGGTTGAGCATTTTTTCGTCTCGATCTCTGTAATGTGTCTGTATCTATGTAATGTGTCTGTCTCTCTGTAATGTGTCTGTCTCTCTGTAATGTGTCTGTCTCTCTGTAATGTGTCTGTATCTATGTAATTGTTTATGTATTTATGTAAAAAAAATAGGGTCCACAATGGAAATAAGTCTGATTTTATTGTGAAATCCCGGTCACTTTGAAAAATCTTTGTTTATATATGTTTTTTATTTTATTTTTCTGACAAATAAAATCAATCAATCAATCCAAACTGTGCAGCGGCCATTTGATGAATGGAAAGAAACATCTGTTACAAAACACCAAAAAGTTTAACGACGTTCGGAGATTGTTAAACCGAGCCGTTGATACTGGGTAAATCTACAAGGTAGGGAGGGACGTATGTTCTGTTTGTCCAGATTGACAAAGTCTATTTACTGTGGTGTTGAAAACACAAACCATGATATTGAAGTGCCCGAAGTCGGTATGCTTAGTTTATTGGTTGTGTGGTGCATTGGCACAGAAACCTGTTGGTGGGAAATTCGTTGCATATATTTAGTAATTATAAATTTTAATTAATATCAAAATGTAGAAAATCGGATTTCCCTCGCTGATCATTGTCTGCAGCCGGCTCTGATCGTGAAGTAATGAAACAGGCAGGAAGAGTGAGCTTGTCTGTGGTGGTCGGTGAACCCTCAACCTTCTGGCCCGTAGCCCTGCGTGGCATCGACTGTGCCACAAATGGGGGGGGGGGGGACAATTTCATGAATATTTTGATTTTCAAACCTTATACTGGTATGAGTATATATGGTTAATGATGCTCATTACAGGTGAGTTGTTATAAACTCAACAAAAAAAGAAACGTCCCTTTTTCAGGACCCTGTCTTTCAAAGATCATTTGTAAACATCCAAATAACTTCACAGATCTTCATTGTAAAGGGTTTAAACACTGTTTCCCATGCTTGTTCAATGAACCATAAACAATGAATGAACATCCACCTGTGGAACGGTCGTTAAGACACTAACAGCTTACAGATGGTAGGCAATTAAGGTCACAGTTATGAAAACTTAGGACACTAAAGAGGCCTTTCTACTGACTCTGAAAAACACCAAAAGAAAGATGCCCAGGGTCCCTGCTCATCTGCGTGAACGTGCCTCAGGCATGCTGCAAGGAGGCATGAGGACTGCATTTGTGGCCAGGACAATAAATTGCAATGTCCGTACTGTGAGACGCCTAAGACAGTGCTACAGAGAGACAGGACGGACAGCTGATCGTCCTCGCAGTGGCAGACCACGTGTAACAACACCTGCACAGGATCGGTACATCCGAACATCACACCTGCGGGACAGGTACAGGATGGCAACAACAACAGCCCGAGTTATACCAGGAACGCACAATCCCTCCATCAGAGCTCAGACTGTCCGCAACAGGCTGAGAGAGGCTGGACTGAGGGCTTGTAGGCCTGTTGTAAGGCAGGTCCTCACCAGACATCACTGGCAACAACGTCGCCTATGGGCACAAACCCACCGTCGCTGGACCAGACAGGACTGGCAAAAAGTGCTCTTCACTGACGAGTCGCGGTTTTGTCTCACCAGGGGTGATGGTCGGATTTGCGTTTATCGTCGAAGGAATGGGCGTTACACCGAGGCCTGTACTCTGGAGGGGGATCGATTTGGAGGTGGATCGATTTGGAGGTGGAGGGTCCGTCATGGTCTGGGGCGGTGTGTCACAGCATCATCGGACTGAGCTTGTTGTCATTGCAGGCAATCTCAACGCTGTGCGTTACAGGGAAGACATCCTCCTCCCTCATGTGGTACCCTTCCTGCAGGCTAATCCTGACATGACCCACCAGCATGACAATGCCACCAGCCATACTGCTCGTTCTGTGCGTGATTTCCTGCAAGACAGGAATGTCAGTGTTCTGCCATGGCCAGCGAAGAGCCCGGATCTCAATCCCATTGAGCACGTCTGGGACCTGTTTGATCAGAGGGTGAGGGCTTGGGCCATTCCCCCCAGAAATGTCCGGGAACTTGCAGGTGCCTTGGTGGAAGAGTGGGGTAACATCTCACAACAAGAACTGGCAAATCTGGTGCAGTCCATGAGGAGGAGATGCACTGCAGTACTTAATGCAGCTGGTGGCCATACCAGATACTGACTGTTACTTTTGATTTTGACCCCCCCTTTGTTCAAGGACACATTATTCAATTTCTGTTAGTCACATGTCTGTGGAACTTGTTCAGTTTATGTCTGTTGTTGAATCTTGTTATGTTCATACAAATATTTACACATATTAAGTTTGCTGAAATTAAACGCAGTTGACAGTGAGAAGACGTTTCTTTTTTTTGCTGAGTTTAGAAGCACCTTTGGCAGTGATTACAGATGTGAGTCTTTGTGGGTAAGTCTCTAAGAGCTGGCTTCTTGTTTCGTCAGGTGGTAGGGTGCCTCTAGTGGCAGGCTCTGAACCTTACGGGGCCGTTCAGCACTGGAGCTTACGCTGAGGAAATTAGTGTTGAGGTATGGAAGACAGCTGCCAAGAATACTCAATTGCTTATGACCTAATTATCTAGGAGACTGGTCTTTTTAAATGTATTAGGATCCCCATTAGCTGATGCCAATAATAAAATGCAAATGAATTACTTAAAAATCATACAATGTGATTTTCTGGATTTTTGTTTTACAGACCTCTACATGCTTTGTAAGTAGGAAACCTGCAAAATCGGCAGTGTATCAAATACTTGTTCTGCCGTCTAAAGTTTGCCAATGAACATCTGAATGATTCAGAGGAGAACTGGGTGAAAGTGTTGTGGTCAGATGAGACCAAAATCGAGCTCTTTGGCATCAACTCAACTCGCCGTGTTTGGAGGAGGAGGAATGCTGCCCATGACCCCAAGAACACCATCCCCACCATCAAACATGGAGGTGGAAACATTATGCTTTGGGGGTGTTTTTCTGCTAAGGGGACAGGACAACTTCACCGCATCAAAGGGACGATGGACGGGGCCATGTACCGTCCAATCTTGGGTGAGAACCTCCTTCCCTCAGCCAGGGCATTGAAAATAGGTTGTGGATGGATATTCCAGCATGACAATGACCCAAAACACACGGCCAAGGCAACAAAGGAGTGGCTCAAGAAGAGGCACATTAAGGTCCTGGAGTGGCCTAGCCAGTCTCCAGACCTTAATCCCATAGAAAATCTGTGGAGGGAGCTGAAGGTTCGAGTTGCCAAACGTCAGCCTCGAAACCTTAATGACTTGGAGAAGATCTGCAAAGAGGAGTGGGGCAAAATCCCTCCTGAGATGTGTGCAAACCTGGTGGCCAACTACAAGAAACATCTGACCTCTGTGATTGCCAACAAGGGTTTTGCCACCAAGTACTAAGTCATGTTTTGCAGAGGGGTCAAATACTTATTTCCCTCATTAAAATGCAAATCAATTTATAACATTGTTGACATGCGTTTTTCTGGATTTTTGTTGTTGTTATTCTGTCTCTCACTGTTCAAATAAACCTACCATTAAAATTATAGACTGATCATGTCTTTGTCAGTGGGCAAACGTACAAAATCAGCAGGGGATCAAATACTTTTTTCCCTCACTGTATCAGTTACACATACATGTCAGTACATACACACAACAAGTAGGTCACATGGGGGAGAGGCGTTGTGCCGTGAGGTGTTGCTTTATTTGTTTTTTGAAACCAGGTTTGCTGTTCACTTGCGCTATATAAGATGGAAGGGTATTTCATGCACTCATGGCTCTTTATAATACTGTATGATAAAGGATTGTTTTTTTTTAGAAATCAAATAGGGAGAGCCAACTAAAGCTGTTAACCCTTCACATCTCTCAGGCCAATATAAACTGATATAAACACTGGTGGTCTCATATAACCACTTTTCTTTGTTTGTTAATATAAAGTTTCTATAACTCTCGTCCCCTTGGAACGAGCCCAACCAAAACAAAACTCATCTCCAATTCGGCAAAAAACGTGCAGTCAATGTGTGCCAGGGCTACACTCTGGCTAAACACAAATCACCAAACGTATTACAATAATAAATATATAATATGCCATTTAGCAGACGCTTTTATCCAAAGCGACTTACAGTCATGTGTGCATAAATTTTTACGTATGGGTGGTCCCGGGGATCGAACCCACTACCCTTGGCGTTACAAGCGCCACGCTCTACCAGCTGAGCTACAGAGGACCACGGACATTATTGTCTGCCCACCCTTGAAAGACAACAAGCAACCAACTTGGCCTTACCACGGACACGTCTGATTTCAAGGGGAAACTCCTGCAATATGACTCCAGAGAAGGAGTCGGCGAGTCGTGGAGCTCGTCTTTTGCAGGAAAACGAGAGGGTTGTGATCGGTATAGACCACCAGTGGGGTAGAGACCGATACGTAAACCTCGAAGTGCTGTAGAGCCAGTATCAAAAGCGAGCGTCTCCTTCTCGATAATCGAGTAGTGTTTCTGATATGAGGCCAATGTCTTTGAAAAGTACCCCACAGGGTGCTCAGCATTGTTATTTTCTTTCTGTAGGAGCACAGCCCCTTCTCCTACACCACTGGCATCAAGTGTACAAAGCAAATGGACGACGGAAATCCGGAGCAGCTAGCACCAGTGCAGAGACCAAAAGGGTCTTTGTCTTCTCAAAAGCCTCTTGACAGTCGGGACTCCAACGGAAAACGACTTTCGGACTGGTCAAATCTGTAAGTGGAGCAACAACCTGGGCAAAGTTCTTGCAAAAAAGCCAGGTAGTAACTAGCCATTCCCAAGAATCTGCACAGTTCCTGGCGAGAAGCTGGTACCGGAAGGTTATTGATGGCCTCCACTTTTGCCAGGACCGGTCGGACTTTCCCTTGCCCCACCACCTTCCCGAGATATTTCACTGTTGCTCGGGCAATTTCACTCTTTGACAGATTAACTCTCAAGTTGGCAGCTGCGAAACGCTCGAACAGACTCCTAATATTCTGAAGGTGTTCTGGCCAGGTGGTACTAAATACCACCAAATCATCCAAATATGCCTTCCCATTTTCCAGACCACGTAGTACGATGTGCATGAGCCTTTGAAACGTGGCTCCGGCATTTCGTAACCCAAACTGAAGACGAAGGTAGGAAAACTAACCATCAAGAGTGACAAAAGCAGACAACTCTTTGGCACGCTCAGTTAGAGGGACCTGCCAATATCCCTTCAGCAGATTAAATTAGCTAACATACTTAGCAGCGCCAACACGTTCCACACAATTGTCGACCCTGGGCAAGGGGTACGAGTCCGACTTAGTAACGGCATTGAGTTTCCGAAATTCGGAACAAAACCACAGAGACCCATCCGCCTTAGGTACTGATATACAGGGCGAACTCCATAGACTGTTGCCTTGTTGTGCAATGCCGTGTTCAAGCATGAACTCCACCTCACTGCAGAGTTTCTTTCTCTTTTCAGGATTAACTCGATAGGCATGTTGTTTGATTGGGACAGGGTCCCCAACGTCAATGTCATGCTCTAGTACATTTGTTTGAGTTGGCACATCTGAGAATAAATCCTGATATTCTAAAAGCAGTGCAACAATGTCACCTTTTTCCTCCGGCGACAAGTAAGACATCAAGGTGTTCTAGAATCTCTGAGTTAGTCAACCGTCCCACAGGCACAGGGTGTATTGGGCTTTTCTCATGCTCTAGAGCAGGACTGCCCAACCCTGTTCCTGGAGAGCTACCGTCCTGTAGGTTTTTGCTCCAATCCTAATCTAGCACACCTGATTCTAATAATTAGCAGGTTGATAAGATTAATCATGTTAGTAAAACCTGGGGAGAGCTACCCTACAGGAGGGTAGCTCTCCAGGAACAGGGTTGGGCAACCCTGCTCTAGAGGAAGACTATAGTCAACGGTGACAGCAGTGGCAGAACATTGTCAGCCCGATTGTAGCAGATGAAGTATGGTTTCAACACGTTGAATTGACACAGCCAGGTTTTTTTCCTGCGCTCCGGTGTGGCGATGAGGTAATCCAGATTACAATTTTTTTTCACTATGGGGTAAGTGCCTGAAAAGCGAGCTTGCAACAGTGACCCCAGAGCGGGTAACAAAACCAGGACTTGGTCCCCCACATCGAAAGTGCGGCTTCAGGCCTTTCGATCATACCAAACTTTCATTTTCATTTGCCCCTTCTCCAGATTCTCACTGGCAAACTGAAAGGCGCGGTGCAATCTGTATCGAAAAGCGGTAACGTACTCCAACAGATTTGTTTTCCTGTCCTGCAACAAGCAAGCTTAAAGGACCTCTGGCATGATGTCCAAACACGAGCTCATTCGGACTAAAACCCGAGAGATTCCTGAACAACCTCCCGCACTGCAAACAGCACAAGACCCCTTCATCCCAGTCTTTCTCAAACTCAAAGCAGTAAACTCTCAACATAGACTTCAAAGTCTGATTAAATCTCTCAAGAGCACCTTGAGACTCTGATAGGCATTAAAGGGGTAATGGGTAACACCCAACAGCTGCAGCACTTGCTGGAAGACCTTTGACATGAAATTCGAACATTGGTCTGATTGCGCGGAAGTCCAAACTTTAAAAATTTTTTATCACCAGGGCCTTAACAATACTGGGAGCCGTGATTTTCCTCAGTGGAATGGCCTCAGGGAGACGAATGGCAGCACACATTATGGTTAAAAGAAACTAGTTACCACTCTTCGCTTTGTCCACTAGAACCCTGCTGAAAGGTTTGTCAAAAGTAGGAATAAGCTGCAAAGGTGCAACCGGTACAGCTTGGTTCGGTTTACCCGTCCGCTGGCAAACGCGGCAGGATTTACAGTAAGACACAACATCCTGTTTCAGACCAGGCCAGAAGAAGTTACGCAAGATACGGTCAAACGTCTTGTTGAGCCCAAGATGGCCTGCCATACTACCATCGGGAGCCAACCTCAGTATCTCTTGTCGAAGCGTAACTGGAACGACAATTTGAGATGCACTGGGCCAATCGTCCTGCCTAGAAGTGGCGCGAGAACGCCATTTCCTCATTAGAACACCATCTCTGTCAAAGTAACCCACACGAACTTCATCAAACTTGTCCTCTGGACGCGTCGCAGCAAAAAAGAGGGGAGCGGGAAACATCTTTACGCTGTTCAGCAATCGGCTGCTTCCTAGACATTGAAGTGTCAACTGTAGGGACCCTCCCTTCCTTCAATGGTCCTACAAATTCGCTCACCTTTGAGGTTTTCAAAGGAGAGGTCAACTCGGGAGGTTTAGCGAAATCAGGATCACCCATAAATGTCTCAGACAGATCGACCATGGTGGGGTGGCTGATATCCTCCTCAACACTAGACTTGCTCCTGGTGACTTTCATAGACATAGCAGGTGTAACAGCACACGCTGGGAACACTCTAGGGTACTTTACTGATAACCCATCAGGTTCCTCTACTCTGGGAACACTCTAGGGTACTTTACTGATAACCCATCAGGTTCATCTACTCTGGGTTCCTTACAAACGACACGATTTGGCACGACCTTCCCTCCAGCCAAATTATTTCCCATGGTCCTCTGTAGCTCAGCTGGTAGAGCACGGCGCTTGTAACGCCAAGGTAGTGGGTTCGATCCCCGGGACCACCCATACACAAAAAAAAAATGTATGCACGCATGACTGTAAGTCGCTTTGGATAAAAGCGTCTGCTAAATGGCATATTATATTATTATATTATATTATTAAAATGAATAAGACCCCCTTCACCGATAAGCTAGGCCTCCCTCCAACGACAACGGAACCAGAAACAAGATCAGACTCAAGTTCCACATTATACAAAGGAACTTCCATGCAACCCATCTCCACGCCTTGTACTAACACACTGTAACCAGTTGCTGAAGTGTCAGACAAAGGCAAAATACCCTCCAAAATGAAGGATTGTGCTTCCCCAGCATCATCACTCTGCAGAGACACGAACCCGTCCGAAACAAACGGTTCATACATCTGATCCAAAATCTTGTTTAGGAGATACACCAGTCCCAACCAGAGACTTAATGAGATACACCAGTCCCAACCAGAGACTTAATGAGATACACCAGTCCCAACCAGAGACTTAATGAGATACACCAGTCCCAACCAGAGACTTAATGAGATACACCAGTCCCAACCAGAGACTTAATGAGATACACCAGTCCCAACCAGAGACTTAATGAGATACACCAGTCCCAACCAGAGACTTAATGAGATACACCAGTCCCAACCAGAGACTTAAGGGGCTGGAGTACTCCCACAAGAAGAAACAGCTTTTTCTCTCTCTCATTTTTCTGTTTCAACTTAGGACACTGAGACAATGTGTCCTTTCTCACAGCAGTAATGACAAACTGGCAGATACGAAAAACTATTTTTCTGCCGATCCTTATCAAACTCATCTGCAAGGACTGCAGCTTTCTCAAAAGTGAGATCCTTGTGTTCATAAATGTAGGTAGCAACCCTTTCGTGAAGGCAATTTTTGAACTGTTCGAGAAGTATGAGTGTCTTCAAATCCTCAAGGTCCGTGACCTCTTAAGAACCACACCACCGATCTAAAAGACATGCTTGTTCCCTTGCGAATTCGACATGGCTTTGTGATTCTGTGTTTCGTAATTTACAGAACCGTTGTCTGTATGCCTCTATGACCAACTCGTAAGCCCGAAGGATAGCATCTTTAACAGTGTCATAATCTCAACTAAAGCGGCATACAGGAGGAGCAGTGACCAGATATCGCTCAGCCATTTTAGGGATGTGGCAATCCGCTCAAACAGAGTAAAATATATGTCCACCTCCTTTTTTGTTAAAAAGCGGTACAAGCCGGCTGTTCCGACCCAGATCAAACTCAGTTGAGGGTGCGGGATGGCCTGACTGGATGCGGAGGGCTTCCAGATCTTTCTAACTCTGATTTCTGCTGCTCCAAATTTGCAAGTCTATGGGTTGTACTCTACCATATCTATCTCTATAGGGTGTCCTCTACCACCCGTACCACCCTTTTCATCATCCTCCCTTTCCGGAAGGATTTCCTCCTCCATCAAAAGCAGTTAGTATAGACTAACTGCTTTTGAATCTGCACATGCAACTTTGATGTCATAATGCTTTGCAATGATGAGCAGATTTGCCTTCGTACATTTATCTAGCATCTCCAATGTAGGGTTTTCCACAAATTCTTGCAACGTAAAGTCCATGGCTTTTTTAAATATTGTATAAGCCTGCGTGTTTATGCAACTTTCAAAATGATTCCACCAATCTTATAACCCCTCTGGGTGGATGTCAGTGACAGAAAATCTACCACAAGTCTCTTTTTAAGCACTCATATCTGGGCACAGCAGAGCTTCAGAGTAGGTGATTAGAGCGACTACCATACTTCTGGTAAAAAAAAGATCCCGGGTGAGCTCCCATTTTGTTACGTTCCCCAGCAAGAAACCAAAAATTGGGGAACTAGCAAAGAGTCACTAACAACAACCAAAACGAAACAGGTGGGGTTCCGAAAGTTGACTAGCAACAACAACTGGGACCTAAAAGACGCCCATCATGAGACCCACTAACTTTGCCCAAGAAGAGGGAAACAAAATTCAAACCCACACCAAACAGGAAGAAACACCTTCTGACTAACGAGGTGACAAGCCAGCACAGGAACTGTATAACACCTTCTGACTAACGAGGTGACAAGCCAGCAAAGGGACTGTATAACACATACTGACTAACGAGGTGACACCAATCAGTGCTAACGTCCAACCAAAGCCTGTAACACTAGTTGCAGCAGGGGCCGATCTCATTGCCATGGAAACTATCCCAAGCGTGAAAGAGGCTGAAGCTCTGGTGGAGCGGCAGAGTGTTTCCAGACTCTAGTAGACGCTCTTATCCAGAGCAACTTACAGTTAGTGAGTGCGTACATTTTTCATACTGGCCCCCCCATGGGAATCGAACCCACAACCCTGGCGTTGCAAGCGCCATGCTCTACCAACTGAGCTACAGGAGGCCATGTCTTTGTATCTATCTAGCATTTGAATTGTGGAACAAACTTCTAGTTAGAATAGACATAATGTGCATGCCAATGCAAGTAACTGCAGCCCTAGTAAACAAAGCCATGCTTTCTTATGCGGGTAACATTACTACCACTCCAAAGCCTGTCACTCAACAAAAAGGAAGAACTCAAGCATTCTAGCTGCAATATTCAAGCTCTCACAAACAATTCATACAAAAAGGAAAACACACTAACATACATTCAAGCCAGGAGGGTTGCAATCCACCAGACAAACCTGTGATATACTATTTACAAGGATGCTATCCTGATACATTCGCAAAATACTTACAAAATTGAGTCAATTGTGGATGCCGAGTTAAAAAGCTAAATCCTGGCTCTCCTTCTCCTGTAATGTAATCCTTGCCATCGCTGTGTATAACACATTCTCTCTTAAATCTGAACTTTATGTCAAATCGCCAGAATGTTATTTGATAACCTTTGTATTTCATATCAAATTTGCCCTGATCCATGGCTGTGGACTCCTGTGGCGTCTAGGATTTAAAAAAAAGTGGTACCTTAAATACAGCGATATGACTGGTCTTGTGTTCTCCTCAGCATGGACAGTGTATATCTGACCAGCCGTTTCTCTGAGGCGGTCCAGGTGGCCCAGTAGGTCCGGTCAGATGGTGCCCTGTAAGGGGGTGAACTGCTGTCCTCCAGCCCTGGTCAAGCCCCTCCTAGATTCAGCCAGGACACAGAGGAGACCAGGCCTCACCTGGGTGGTCTACCCCAACAGTGGAGAGGAGTGGGATACACGCTCCTGGTGAATCAAGAGTACAACTAAATCACCTTGGATGTGTCCCAAATGATACCTTCAATTCCCCTACATGGTGCACTACTTTTGACCAGGGCCCATAAGTCTGTGGTCGAAAGTAGTGCACTAAATAGGGAATAGGGTGCCATTTGGGTCGAAGCCCTTGGCTTTACACACGTCTGTGACCTGACACATCCAAGTAGTAATAATTAGGTTACACACTGATGTAGTCTGCTGTAGTATAAAAATCCAGGAGATATTAACTTTTCACTTCAGTCAACAGTATCGTGATGATTCCTCAATTGCCTCAAGTGAGTATTGAGTGAATATCTTGTATTGAGTTAATAGTTTTAACATTTATAATTTAAATGTGGAGAAAAGCAGAAAATAGAGTACAATCAATTGCTGAACTGAGTCAGAAGTGGATGAAACAAGGGACTGCACTAATAGGTAAGGAGAATCATTTGTATGTTTATTTAAGCTTAATGTAGCCAGGTAAACAGTTGAGAACAGATGATGTAATGTAGCCAGGTAAATAGTTGAGAACAGATGATGTAATGTAGCCAGGTAAACAGTTGAGAACAGATGATGTAATGTAGCCAGGTAAATAGTTGAGAACAGATGATGTAATGTAGCCAGGTAAATAGTTGAGAACAGATGATGTAATGTAGCCAGGTAAATAGTTGAGAACAGATGATGTAATGTAGCCAGGTAAATAGTTGAGAACAGATGATGTAATGTAGCCAGGTAAACAGTTGAGAACAGATGATGTAATGTAGCCAGGTAAACAGTTGAGAACAGATGATGTAATGTAGCCAGGTAAATAGTTGAGAACAGATGATGTAATGTAGCCAGGTAAATAGTTGAGAACAGATGATGTAATGTAGCCAGGTAAATAGTTGAGAACAGATGATGTAATGTAGCCAGGTAAACAGTTGAGAACAGATGATGTAATGTAGCCAGGTAAATAGTTGAGAACAGATGATGTAATGTAGCCAGGTAAATAGTTGAGAACAGATGATGTAATGTAGCCAGGTAAATAGTTGAGAACAGATGATGTAATGTAGCCAGGTAAATAGTTGAGAACAGATGATGTAATGTAGCCAGGTAAATAGTTGAGAACAGATGATGTAATGTAGCCAGGTAAATAGTTGAGAACAGATGATGTAATGTAGCCAGGTAAACAGTTGAGAACAGATGATGTAATGTAGCCAGGTAAATAGTTGAGAACAGATGATGTAATGTAGCCAGGTAAATAGTTGAGAACAGATGATGTAATGTAGCCAGGTAAATAGTAGAGAACAGATGATGTAATGTAGCCAGGTAAATAGTTGAGAACAGATGATGTAATGTAGCCAGTGTTCTGTCCTCCGTGTGTATTAAATAACCAGGATGTATTCCTGCTTACATAGTATAGCTACGAAGACAGATCCATGGAAACATGCCTGGGTCTGAGGCCTCAGAGGAAGGAAAATACATGCACAGAACCAAATCTGTAAAAAATAAAATAAAAACACTTTACATGGAAATCAAGCTATGAGAATGAGAAAGCAATCTTCAGTATGAGCTCTTATTAGTCAAATCAAATGTTATTTGTCACATGCGCCGAATACAACAGGTGTTGACCTTACAGTGAAATGCTTAATTACAAGCCCTTAACCAACAATGCAGTTTTAAGAAAAATAAGTGTTAAGTAAACAATAGATAAGTAAAAAATTAAAGCAGTAAAATAACAGTAATGATAACAGTAGCGAGGCTATATACAGGGGGGTACCGGTACAGAGTCAATGTGAAATAACAGTAGAGAGGCTATATACAGGGGGGTACCGGTACAGAGACAATGTGAAATAACAGTAGAGAGGCTATATACAGGGGGTACCGGTACAGAGTCAATGTGAAATAACAGTAGGGAGGCTATATACAGGGGGTACCGGTACAGAGTCAATGTGCAGCGGTACCGGTTATTACTCGTTATGTAAGTCCACATTAATATCATGTAGAGATCCACAGTGGAGGCGTCGTAATACCCATTAAAGCTGACGGTCAAACAGGGAAATGCTTCCAATCGTTTTTCCACCATTCATTTTCAGAAACATTTCAAATGTACATGGTTATCGAAACATCAAGGGGCCTCCCCGAGTGGCGCAGCGGTCAAAGGCACTGCATCGCAGTTCTAGGGGCGTCACTACAGATCCAGGTTCGATCCCGGGCCGGCTGTGACCGGGAGACCCATGAGGCGGCCCACAATTGGCCCAGCGTTGTCCGGGTTAGGGGAGGGTTTGGCCGGTTGGCGGCTCCTTGTGGCGGCCAGGTCGCCAGCTGTACAGTGTTTCCTCCGACACATTGGTGCGGCTGGCTTCCGGGTTAAGCGAGCAGTGTGTAAAGAAGCAGTGCGGCTTGGCAGGGTCGTGTTTCGGAGGACGCATGGCTCTCGACCTTCGCCTCTCCCGAGTCCGTACGGGAGTTGCAGCGATGGGACAAGACTGTAACTACCAATTGGATATCACAAAATTGGGGAGAAAAATTGGGTAATAAAAAAAAAAAACTAATAAACATCATGCCTTTTGTTTCGTGTAGTCTCACCCTGGCGTGACGTTTTAATAACCATGTAAATCTCTCTCGGACAAGGTGACTTTTATCAATATATTCTGCTCTATTTACTCTGATTCCAAAATGCTAATTAGCATCAAAGTAGACGTCATGCAGAACTACAAATCCCTGCAAGCTCCTGCACGTCATCTCTAGCTGACACCTTTGCTAACAGGTATGGAGTCATTGGAACCATTTCCTTGTTTGACCGCTAGATGTTATGGGTATTATAACTCATACTGTGCTACTCTGTGAATCATTATTTGTAAAATTATGACACTTTTTGATATGAGTTTATATAAATGGTTATTTATTAAGAAAAAGTAGTCATCTAATCCACATGAATAAATAATGATACATTTATAGTAGTGTTGGGATCAGTCTAGACACGAAACCACAGATGCTTGAGCTGGACAGTTAACTGTGGCTTTAGACACAACATGGAATCATTCCTTATCCCTTGTCTCTCACGTTGGACATCAATAACAACACAAAGAGAAATCTCTACATCTTGGTAGGTGATTATCATCCTTTGACTTGATTTCTCAGGTATTTTCTTTGGGAAAAGAACGTCTACACTTAACATAGTTTCACGGGACATCACAATGTCAACTGTACCCACTGAATTGTTTGATGCACGTTTATGCAGTTGGTTTCACTGTAGCTGGGTTTCTCAACTCTACCACATGCACATCTCGGTGGAGTTGGGTTGCGACGACTGTGGGGGCGGAGTGTCCCTCCGACTACATCGAGTCGCTGTCAGTCGATACAAGGAAACAGTCGGGTTGTTGTATTTGACAAAAGTTTTATTAAAAAGTGTGGATTTCAGCAAACAAAGAAAAGCAGCTACAGAGGACAAATATAGGTACACAGTAATGGTTTAAGAAAAGCAGCTACAGAGGACAGACATAGGTACAAGGTGAGGGTTTAAGAACTTAAATTCTTACAAGTATCGACTGACAGCGACTCGATGTAGTTGGAGGTACAGTCCGCCCACAGTTGTCTCCGCTTAACTCCATTGATGTGATGTGCATCGTGGAGTTGAGAAAAACTTGGCTTACTATAGTAACTGGATTTTAGTCACATACGCAAACTAACACAACTCACTTTAAAGTGTATAATGAATTGATCTTAATCTTCTTAATGGCTTTTAAATGCAATGATATCAGACATTCTGATTAATAGCAGCAGTCCTCTACATTTACATTTTAGTCATTTAGCAGACGCTCTTATCCAGAGCGACTTACAGGAGCAATTAGGGTTAAGTGCCTTGCTCAAGGGCACCGACAGATTTTTCACCTAGTCGGCTCGGGGATTAGAACCAGCGACCTTTCGGTTACTGGCACAACGCTCTTAACCAATAAGCTACCTGCACATCTATACATTTGCTAGATGATTAAACGTCGTTTTCACACTAAAGTGTATCAACTTGTATGTTGTACGAACTTTCCATCAGAATAATCCAGCAAAATCCTTGATGGGAATCTTGACGATACTATAAGTGTGCTAGATGGGATAAAATAACACTTTGGCTTTCCTTTTTGGTGAAAACCATGAGAATGTTAGATATACTAACCAGCATATTTTAGCAGCACTAATTAATTCCACAGCCTTCTCACTGAGTCTCAGTCATCTGTGGTATCTTCTTCGAGATCGCTCTCAGCTGAGCTCCTGTGTCTGTACTCGGTGGTGTTAGACAGGCATTTCCAAGCTACGTCCTTCTGGTTACTGGTGCCTGTGCTGTTGGAGCGGCCTAGCCGGGCCAAAGCCTGGTGTTTTCCTGAGGTCTTCTCCCTGTCCTCCTGGGCCTCTGCTAAGCCCCCCTGGGCCCTCTCAGACCCCTGGTGGTGGAGGTCATGCCTCAGGTTCTCCAGGTTGAGGGCCCAGGGGCCAAGCTTCTGCCAGTTGACCCTCTGGAAGGCCATGATGCAGTGAAGGTTCCCTCCCACCTGCCAGGAGAGGAGAGGTTCACGTCAGAAACGCTGTACAGACCCAAGAATGGTACCTTCAACTTTTTCATTTTAACATAACTATAAACTGAGAAGAGGAGAGGTTCACGTCAGAAACTCATACTTGAGCTCTGCTACCTGACCCGAGCCCGACGGGCCCCGACATTCTACATTGGGTTAGGTTAGGGCCTGTTTCATTTTTCATCCATAACTAGGATACGTCAGGGCTCGGGAATCACTAACATTTTGAAGCTGAGACGTTTGCTCGTGCTCTGCTGCGCAGTACAGTCATATCTGACTAAGATCATAACATGGTGCCAGAAGTGCTTCAACCAAATATAAGACAGTAGATGTTATTTCACAGATAATAATAATAATAATGTTCCTTGAGTTTTTGTCAGAGTTTAGAGTGATGAAAAGTAGCTAACAGCTCTCACGTCTCGTCATGGAGAAGAGCAGCCCAAGCGAAGCCGTTGCTATTGTCACTCACAGACTCAGAGCCACCATAAGCAGAGAGCGTGCAGCGCACCGGGAGTGAGTGACAGACAGAGGAGCAGCTAACGGATTTCTGGTTTCGGGGAGGGGAGCAGCTAATGGATTTCTGGTTTCGGGGAGGGGAGCAGCGAATGGATTTCTGGTTTCGGGGAGGGGAGCAGCTAATGGATTTCTGGTTTCGGGGAGGGGAGCAGCTAATGGATTTCTGGTTTCGGGGGGGAGCAGCTAATGGATTTCTGGTTTCGGGGAGGGGAGCAGCTAATGGATTTCTGGTTTCGGGGAGGGGAGCAGCTAATGGATTTCTGGTTTTGGGGAGGGGAGCAGCTAATGGATTTCTGGTTTCGGGGAGGGGAGCAGCTAATGGATTTCTGGTTTCGGGGAGGGGAGCAGCTAATGGATTTCTGGTTTCGGGGAGGGAGCAGCTAATGGATTTCTGGTTTTCGGGGAGGAGCAGCTAATGGATTTCTGGTTTTGGGGAGGGGAGCAGCTAATGGATTTCTGGTTTCGGGAGGGAGCAGCTAATGGATTTCTGGTTTTGGGGAGGGAGCAGCTAATGGATTTCTGGTTTTCGGGGAGGGGAGCAGCTAATGGATTTCTGGTTTTGGGGAGGGGAGCAGCTAATGGATTTCTGGTTTTCGGGGAGGGGAGCAGCTAATGGATTTCTGGTTTCGGGAGGGGAGCAGCTAATGATTTTTTGGGATGGATTTCTGGTTTCGGGAGGGGAGCAGCTAATGGATTTCTGGTTTCGGGGAGGGAGCAGCTAATGGATTTCTGGTTTCGGGAGGGGAGAAGCTAATGGATTTCTGGTTTCGGGGAGGGGAGGGGAGCAGCTAATGGATTTCTGGTTTCGGGGAGGGGAGCAGCTAATGGATTTCTGGTTTCGGGGAGGGGAGCAGCTAATGGATTTCTGGTTTCGGGGAGGGGAGCAGCTAATGGATGTCTGGTTTCGGGGAGGGGAGCAGCAAATTGATTTCTGGTTTCGGGGAGGGGAGCAGCTAATGGATTTCTGGTTTCGGGGAGGGGAGCAGCTAATGAATTTCTGGTTTCGGGGAGGGGAGCAGCTAATGGATTTCTGGTTTCGGGGAGGGGATCAGCTAATGGATTTCTGGTTTCGGGGAGGGGAGCAGCTAATGGATTTCTGGTTTCGGGGAGGGGAGCAGCTAATGGATTTCTGGTTTCGGGGAGAGGAGCAGCTAATGGATTTCTGGTTTCGGGGAGGGGAGCAGCTAATGGATTTCTGGTTTCGGGGAGGGGAGCAGCTAATGGATTTCTGGTTTCGGGGAGGGGAGAAGCTAATGGATTTCTGGTTTCGGGGAGGGGAGGAGGGGAGGGGAGCAGCTAATGGATTTCTGGTTTCGGGGAGGGCCGGACCGGACCGGGCAGAAGCAATCAGGCCTGGGCAGGGTAGGGCCTGAACGTCGCGGGCTCTAACTCATCCCCATCTCCGTGTTAGCATAACTGGTCCCCTTAACTAACATAATTATAAACTGAAATTAAAATTAAAACCTTTTTGGTTTTGCGGCACTGAATACCCCTCTCCGTGTGGCGAATATCAAGGTATTCTGGATTTTGTGTGTTGAGATCTGTAACAATATCAGCCCACCTAAAAACAACCAAAGATAGAGAAGTGAGAAATAATGATGTGATAAAAGTAATCAACTTATGCAATCAACTAACAAGACAACATGGTACTAAAAAAAGTACTATATATCATTTTCTTTTAAGCATTTGAAGTCAGAAAGGAACATACTTTTTACAGTGAATAGCAGGGTGTTTCCTGCTTGGTTCACCAATCAGAATCCAGTGTTCCATTTCATTAGTTGGTAATGTACCCCTTAGAAGTAAACAAGAACAAACATTTGGCACAACTTAGTGACAGCAGGAGTTACGTGGTTGACAGCAGGAGTTACGTGGTTGACAGCAGGAGTTACGTGGTTGACAGTAGGAGTTACGTGGTTGACAGTAGGAGTTACGTGGTTGACAGCAGGAGTTACGTGGTTGACAGCAGGAGTTACGTGGTTGACAGCAGGAGTTACGTGGTTGACAGTAGGAGTTACGTGGTTGACAGCAGGAGTTACGTGGTTGACAGCAGGAGTTACGTGGTTGACAGTAGGAGTTACGTGGTTGACAGCAGGAGTTACGTGGTTGACAGTAGGAGTTACGTGGTTGACAGCAGGAGTTACGTGGTTGACAGCAGGAGTTACGTGGTTGACAGCAGCAGTTACGTGGTTGACAGCAGGAGTTACGTGGTTGACAGTAGGAGTTACGTGGTTGACAGCAGGAGTTACGTGGTTGACAGCAGGAGTTACGTGGTTGACAATGTGATAAAATCATTAGTAATCGAAAAATAATTACATTTAACGACTACATCCACAGTTAGGCCTAAACAATGTTTATTTGTAAATTGGCAACATGAATCTGACCTGTTAGAAAGTAAATATGGATATGAGAGAAACGTACCTGTAGGCCTTGGCTGCTTTGAACGGTGTAGCCTCGAAGCCCACAGGACAGAAGTAGTGGTTCTGACAGTGGTAAATGTAGGCCATGGTGTCATCCCTTAACCCCTGGGTCAACTTCAACAGCGCCCCCTCAGCTGGAACAGCGAGGACAGATAATCAAAATACACTAAATGTAAAAAACAGAATCATGCGGACAGTCTGTGCTACTGTATGCTTTTTTAATCTCTTCGGTTTCATTGTCAAACAAAAGCTATTTCTTCATATAACAGAAAAACCCGGAGGACAACTAACTAAAGTCAAAGCCTGCACCAAGCCACAATTGCTGGATCGACTGACATTTGAACACACTTGACCTCTTTGTAATTCCAAGCTGAGGCCAGCTTGTTACATCATAGCCAGTTTGTTAGTAGAGAGGAAGACTTCCGTGAAGACGTACTCACCGGTCTCTCCTGCTGTCTTGTGTTTCCCGTGGGGTTTGTACAGAATATAGGAACATCCACGGACACGGAAATTGTCATTGATTTGCCTGAACCATCTGTTCACAAAGATAAAAAAATAAAAAAAAAGATCTGTAGCCATTTGCTGTGCACCTTGTTTCTAGTGTAAAAAAAAAATCAGAGTATTTCTGAGTATTGTACCTCATCAGAGTAGCGTTGCCTGTAAAGGGACCAAACTTGATCTCCTCAAAAGGAGGCTGGAAGCCTAGGATCTGAAGAGCCCCCTCCTGGGAGATGGGTGGGAGACTGAAAATACACACATAACAATCAAATAGCTGTTATTCCTCTTTTTTCTGACTAATTAAAATGTACTACACGCTATAATGTGGTGGAAACATGTGTCTTGGTGTGTGCATATCTCTTGTGTTACGAATATAAGAAGTATTAAAGATGTAGTCTGTTCCTCCAACGAGCGGTGATCTCATTGCCTCAGGTTCAGAGCTACAGACAATGATAAAATGCCTACCTCCCTGCTCCCAGTGTGCTGTACAGAAAGTTCCAGCAGGAAACTAATGAAGATATCCCACATGACGTCTTGTACTGGGGGCGGCTGATACAGTACCTAGAGATGAGAGAGAGAGAGAGAGAGAGAGAGAGAGACAGACAGACAGACAGACAGACAGACAGACAGACAGACAGACAGACAGACAGACAGACAGAGAAGCAGTGAGTTTATTAATGAAACTGAGTGCCTCCTCAGCTAGTTTTACAAATATTTGC
Source organism: Coregonus clupeaformis (assembly GCF_020615455.1). Classification (NCBI taxonomy): domain Eukaryota; kingdom Metazoa; phylum Chordata; class Actinopteri; order Salmoniformes; family Salmonidae; genus Coregonus; species Coregonus clupeaformis. Next base: position 1,365,131 of record NW_025533463.1, read on the forward strand.
TACGGTGCATCAAAAGTAATTTAAAAGTAATTCTCCGGTAAAAAATAAACGTCAGTCTTACTTCTAAACTTAGCTAGAACTGTTTTTACGGCCATTTTTATATCACCTACACTTGATGCTAGCTAGCTAGGCTAACGTTGGCAAAGATAGCTAGCTAAATATTATAGCTAAACATATCTTAGCTTGCTGCCAAAGAGCTTGCTAAGACTATGTATATAAAGTATATACAATCAAATAAATATATAATGTTAGTTAAAAACATTAACAGTAAACATAATGCTTTATAGCTATAATATAGCTAATGTTAGCTAGCTAATGACAAGCTGGTCTCTGCTGGATGCTGTCACGTTTAGCTCGTCTGGGTTTGTTGCTGTTAGCTAGCAGTAGCCAGACATGACACGAAGTACTAACATACAGTGGGGAGAACAAGTATTTGATACACTTCCGATTTTGCAGGTTTTCCTACTTACAAAGCACGTAGAGGTCTGAGAATGGCCGGCAGGGATGTAGCTCAGTTGATAGAGCGATGGCGTTTGCAACGCCAGGGTTGTGGGTTCGATTCCCACGGGGGGCCAGTATAAAAAAATATATATATATACAGTGGGGAAAAAAAGTATTTAGTCAGCCACCAATTGTGCAAGTTCTCCCACTTAAAAAGATGAGAGAGGCCTGTAATTTTCATCATAGGTACACATCAACTATGACAGACAAAATGAGAAAAAAAATCCAGAAAATCACATTGTAGGATTTTTTATGAATTTATTTGCAAATTATGGTGGAAAATAAGTATTTGGTCAATAACAAAAGTTTCTCAATACTTTGTTTTATACCCTTTGTTGGCAATGACACAGGTCAAACGTTTTCTGTAAGTCTACACAAGGTTTTCACACATTGTTGCTGGTATTTTGGCCCATTCCTCCATGCAGATCTCCTCTAGAGCAGTGATGTTTTGGGGCTGTCGCTGGGCAACACAGACTTTCAACTCCCTCCAAATATTTTTTATGGGGTTGAGATCTGGAGACTGGCTAGGCCACTCCAGGACCTTGAAATGCTTCTTACGAAGCCACTCCTTCGTTGCTCGGGCGGTGTGTTTGGGATCATTGTCATGCTGAAAGACCCAGCCACGTTTCATCTTCAATGCCCTTGCTGTTGGAAGGAGGTTTTCACTCAAAATCTCACGATACATGGCCCCATTCATTCTTTCCTTTACACGGATCAGTCGTCCTGGTCCCTTTGCAGAAAAACAGCCCCAAAGCATGATGTTTCCACCCCCATGCTTCACAGTAGGTATGGTGTTCTTTGGATGCAACTCAGCATTCTTTGTCCTCCAAACATGACGAGGTTTAGTTTTTACCAAAAAGTTATATTTTGGTTTAATCTGACCATATGACATTCTCCCAATCCTCTTCTGGATCATCCAAATGCACTCTAGCAAACTTCAGACGGGCCTGGACATCTACTGGCTTAAGCAGGGGGACACGTCTGGCACTGCAGGATTTGAGTCCCTGGCGGCGTATTGTGTTACTGATGGTAGGCTTTGTTACTTTGGTCCCAGCTCTCTGCAGGTCATTCACTTGGTCCCCCCGTGTGGTTCTGGGATTTTTGCTCACCGTTCTTGTGATCATTTTGACCCCACGGGGTGAGATCTTGCGTGGAGCCCCAGATCGAGGGAGATTATCAGTGGTCTTGTATGTCTTCCATTTCCTAATAATTTTTCCCACAGTTGATTTCTTTAAACTAAGCTGCTTACCTATTGCAGATTCAGTCTTCCCAGCCTGGTGCAGGTCTACAATTTTGTTTCTGGTGTCCTTTGACAGCTCTTTGGTCTTGGCCATAGTAGAGCTTGGAGTGTGACTGTTTGAGGTTGTGGACAGGTGTCTTTTATACTGATAACAAGTTCAAACAGGTGCCATTAATACAGGTAACGAGTGGAGGACAGAGGAGCCTCTTAAAGAAGAAGTTACAGGTGTGTGAGAGCCAGAAATCTTGCTTGTTTGTAGGTGACCAAATACTTATTTTCCACCATAATTTGCAAATAAATTCATTAAAAATCCTACAATGTGATTTTCTGGAATATTTTTTCTCAATTTGTCTGTAATAGTTGACGTGTACCTATGATGAAAATTACAGGCCTCTCTCATCTTTTTAAGTGGGAGAACTTGCACAATTGGTGGCTGACTAAATACTTTTTTTCCCCACTGTATGTATTCACTAACTGTAAGTCGCTCTGGATAAGAGCGTCTGCTAAATGACTTAAATGTAAAATAATGAGCTGTGTGTTACCTCAGTAGTAGTTAATACAGTATAATGAGCTGTGTGTTACCTCAGTAGTTAATACAGGATAATGAGCTGTGTGTTACCTCAGTAGTTAATACAGTATAATGAGCTGTGTGTTACCTCAGTAGTAGTTAATACAGTATAATGAGCTGTGAGTTACCTCAGTAGTAGTTAATACAGTATAATGAGCTGTGTGTTACCTCAGTAGTTAATACAGGATAATGAGCTGTGTGTTACCTCAGTAGTTAATACAGTATAATGAGCTGTGTGTTACCTCTAGTAGTTAATACAGTATAATGAGCTGTGTGTTACCTCAGTAGTAGTTAATACAGTATAATGAGCTTGTGTGTTACCTCAGTAGTAGTTAATACAGTATAATGAGCTGTGTGTTACCTCAGTAGTAGTTAATACAGAGAATGAGTGTGTGTTACCTCAGTAGTAGTTAATACAGTATAATGAGCTGTGTGTTACCTCAGTAGTAGTTAATACAGGATAATGAGCTGTGTGTTACCTCAGTAGTAGTTAATGCAGATAATGAGCGTGTGTTACCCAGTAGTAGTTAATACAGTATAATGAGCTGTGTATTACCTCAGTAGTAGTTAATACAGTATAATGAGCTGTGTGTTACCTCAGTAGTTAAACATATAAGAGGTGTGTTACCTCAGAGTAGTTAATACGTATAATGAGCTGTGTGTTACCTCAGTAGTTAATACAGTATAATGAGCTATGTGTTACCTCAGTAGTAGTTAATACATTATAATGAGCAGTGTGCTACCAGTAGTAGTTAATGCAGTATAATGAGGAACCTCAGTAGTAGTTAATATAGTATAATGAGTGTGTGTACCTCAGTATAGTTAATACAGATAAGGGATAGTAGTAGTTAATACAGTATAATGAGTATATGTAGAGAAATGCATATTAAGAGGTGTGTTACCTCAGTAGTTAATACAGGATAAGAGACAAGTAGTAAAAAAGAGGACAAGAATACAATAATAGAATATAGTTAATACAGTAAATAAGCTGGGTACCTAGTAGTTAAACATATAATGAGGGTACCCAGTAGTAGATAACACAGTATAATGAGGTGGTACCTCAGTAGTAGTAAAAGTATAATGAGGTGTGTTACCCCAGTAGTAGTTAATACAGTATAATGAGCTGTGTGTACCTAGTATAGTTAAAAATAATGAGCTGTGGTATCAGTAGTAGTTAATACAGTAAAAGACTCAGTAGTAGAAATACAGGATATGAGGGGTTACCTCAGTAGTAGTTAAGTACAGTATAATGAGCTGTGTGTTACCCCAGTAGTAGTTAATGCAGTATAAGAGGTGTGTACTCAGTAGTAGTAATTACAGTATAAGAGCTGTGTGTTACCTCAGTAGTAGTTAATACAGTATAATGAGGGTAACAGTAGTAGTAATACAGTATAATGAGAGGTGTAAAGGTAAAAGAAAAGAAAATAAGCAATAAGAGGTTACAAAAGTTAAACAATAAGAGTGGGTAACTCAGTATAGTTAATACAATAAGACGTGTGTACTCAGTAGTAGTTAATGCAGATAAAATGTGTGTACCTCAGTAGTAGTTAATACAGTATAATGAGCTGCAGGTATTGACTCAGTAGTAGTTAATGCAGTGATAATGAGCGTGTGTTACTCAGTAGTTAATACAGTATAATGAAATGTGTGTTACCTCAGTAGTAGTTAATACCTGGTATAATGAGTGTGTGTTACCTCAGTAATAGTTAATACAGTATAATGACAAAGTTACTCAGTAGTAGTTAATACAGTATAATGAGCTGTGTGTACCTCAGTAGTAGATAATACAGTATAATGAGCTGCAAGGGGCCTCAGTAGTGATGGCTACAGATAATGAGCGTGTGTGTTTCAGTAGTAGTTAATGCAGTATAATGAGCTGTGTGTTACCTCAGTAGTAGTTAATACAGTATAATTAGCTGTGTGTTACCTCAGTAGTAGTTAATACAGTATAATGAGCTGTGTGTTACCTCAGTAGTAGTTAATACAGTATAATGAGCTGTGTGTTACCTCAGTAGTAGTTAATACAGTATTTAAATTTTTTTACATTTTAGTCATTTAGCAGACGCTCTTATCCAGAGGACTTTACAGGAGTATGTAATTTAAGGACATTGTAAAGATAAATGTGGTACAAAAGGTTACTACAGATAATGAGGGGACTCAGTAGTAGTTAATACAGATATAATGACGGTGTATCAGTAGTGATAATACAGTATAATGAGCTGTGTGTTACCTCAGTAGTAGTTAATATAGTATAATGAGCGGTGTTACCTCAGTAGGTAGTTAATACAGTATAATGAGCTGTAGTGTTACCTCAGTAGTAGTAATACAGTATAATGAGCTGTGTGTTACCTCGTAGTTAATACAGTATAATGAGCTGTGTGTTACCTCAGTAGTAGTTAATACAGTATAATGAGCTGTGTGTTACCTCAGTAGTTAATACAACTAATTAACGCTGTTGTTACCTCATAGTAGTTAATACAGTATAATGAGCTGTGTGTTACATAGTAGTAGTTAATACAGTATAATGAGCTGTGTGTTACCTCAGTAGTAGTTAATACAGTATAATGAGCTGTGTGTTACCTCAGTAGTAGTTAACTACAGTATAATGAGCTGTGTGTTACCTCAGTAGTAGTTAATACAGTATAATGAGCTGTGTGTTACCTCAGTAGTAGTAATACAGTATAATGAGCTGTGTGTTACCTCAGTAGTTAATACAGTATAATGGTATTAGCGTGTGTTACCTCATAGTAGTTAATACAGTATAATGAGCTGTGTGTTACCTCAGTAGTAGTTAATACAGTATAATGAGCTGTGTGTTACCTCAGTAGTAGTTAATACAGTATAATGAGCTGTGTGTTACCTCAGTAGTAGTTAATACAGTATAATGAGCTGTGTGTTACCTCAGTAGTAGTTAATACAGTATAATGAGCTGTGTGTTACCTCAGTAGTTAATACAGTATAATGAGCTGTGTGTTACCTCAGTAGTTAATACAGTATAATGAGCTGTGTGTTACCTCAGTAGTTAATACAGTATAATGAGCTGTGTGTTACCTCAGTAGTAGTTAATACAGTATAATGAGCTGTGTGTTACCTCAGTAGTAGTTAATACAGTATAATGAGCTGTGTGTTACCTCAGTAGTAGTTAATACAGTATAATGAGCTGTGTGTTACCTCAGTAGTAGTTAATACAGTATAATGAGCTGTGTGTTACCTCAGTAGTAGTTAATACATTATAATGAGCTGTGTGTTACCTCAGTAGTAGTTAATACAGTATAATGAGCTGTGTGTTACCTCAGTAGTTAATACAGTATAATAAGCTGTGTTACCTCAGTAGTAGTTAATGCAGTATAATAAGCTGTGTGTTACCTCAGTAGTAGTTAATACAGGTTAATGAGCTGTGTGTTACCTCAGTAGTAGTTAATACAGTATAATGAGCTGTGTGTTACCTCAGTAGTAGTTAATACAGTATAATGAGCTGTGTGTTACCTCAGTAAGTTAATACAGTATAATGAGCTGTGTCCTCAGTAGATGTTAATACAGTATTACTGTAATGAGCTGTGTGTACCTCAGTGAGTTAATACAGTATAATGAGCTGTGTGTTACCTCAGTAGTAGTTATTACAATGCGCGAAGTCTGTGTGTTACCTCAGTAGTAGTTTAATACAGTATAATGAGCTGTGTGTTACCTCAGTAGTTAATACAGTATAATGAGCTGTGTGTTACCTAGTAGTTAATACAGTATAATAAGCTGTGTGTTACCTCAGTAGTTAATACAGTATAATGAGCTGTGTGTTACCTCAGTAGTTAGATACAGTATAATGAGCTGTGTGTTACCTCAGTAGTAGTTAATACAGTATAATGAGCTGTGTGTTACCTCAGTAGTTAATACAGTATAATGAGCTGTGTGTTACCTCAGTAGTAGTTAATGCAGTATAATGAGCTGTGTGTTACCTCTAGTAGTTAATACAGTATAATGAGCTGTGTGTTACCTCAGTAGTAGTTAATACAGTATAATGAGCTGTGTGTTACCTCAGTAGTAGTTAATACAGTATAATGAGCTGTGTGTTACCTCAGAGTAGTTAATACAGTATAATGAGCTGTGTGTTACCTCAGTAGTTAATACAGTATAATGAGCTGTGTGTTACCTCAGTAGTTAATACAGTATAATAAGCTGTGTGTTACCTCAGTAGTAGTTAATACAGTATAATGAGCTGTGTGTTACCTCAGTAGTTAATACAGTATAATGAGCTGTGTGTTACCTCAGTAGTAGTTAATACAGTATAATGAGCTGTGTGTTACCTCAGTAGTAGTTAATACAGTATAATGAGCTGTGTGTTACCTCAGTAGTAGTTAATACAGTATAATGAGCTGTGTGTTACCTCAGTAGTTAATACAGTATAATGAGCTGTGTGTTACCTCAGTAGTTAATACAGTATAATGAGCTGTGTTACCTCAGTAGTAGTTAATGCAGTATAATGAGCTGTGTGTTACCTCAGTAGTAGTTAATACAGTATAATAAGCTGTGTGTTACCTCAGTAGTATTAATACAGTATAATGAGCTGTGTGTTACCTCAGTAGTAGTTAATACAGTATAATGAGCTGTGTGTTACCTCAGTAGTAGTTAATACAGTATAATGAGCTGTGTGTTACCTCAGTAGTTAATACAGTATAATGAGCTGTGTGTACCTCGTAGTAGTTAATACAGTATAATGAGCTGTGTGTTACCTCAGTAGTTAATACAGTATAATGAGCTGTGTGTTACCTCAGTAGTTAATACAGTATAATGAGCTGTGTGTTACCTCAGTAGTAGTTAATACAGTATAATGAGCTGTGTGCTACCTCAGTAGTAGTTAATGCAGTATAATGAGCTGTGTGTTACCTCAGTAGTAGTTAATATAGTATAATGAGCTGTGTGTTACCTCAGTACTAGTTAATACAGGATAATGAGATGTGTGTTACCTCAGTGTAGTTAATACAGTATAATGAGCTGTGTGTTACCTCAGTAGTAGTTAATACAGTATAATGAGCTGTGTGTTACCTCAGTAGTAGTTAATACAGTATAATGAGCTGTGTGTTACCTCAGTAGTAGTTAATACAGTATAATGAGCTGTGTGTTACCTCAGTAGTAGTTAATACAGTATAATGAGCTGTGTGTTACCTCAGTAGTAGTTAATACAGTATAATGAGCTGTGTGTTACCTCAGTAGTAGTTAATACAGTATAATGAGCTGTGTGTTACCTCAGTAGTAGTTAATACAGTATAATGAGCTGTGTGTTACCTCAGTAGTTAATACAGTATAATGAGCTGTGTGTTACCTCGTAGTAGTTAATACAGTATAATGAGCTGTGTGTTACCTCAGTAGTAGTTAATACAGTATAATGAGCTGTGTGTTACCTCAGTAGTAGTTAATATAGTATAATGAGCTGTGTGTTACCTCAGTAGTTAATACATTATAATGAGCTGTGTGTTACCTCAGTAGTAGTTAATACAGTATAATGAGCTGTGTGTTACCTCAGTAGTAGTTAATACAGTATAATGAGCTGTGTGTTACCTCAGTAGTAGTTAATACATTATAATGAGCTGTGTGTTACCTCAGTAGTAGTTAATACAGTATAATGAGCTGTGTGTTACCTCAGTAGTTAATACATTATAATGAGCTGTGTGTTACCTCAGTAGTTAATACAGTATAATAAGCTGTGTGTTACCTCAGTAGTTAATACAGTATAATGAGCTGTGTGTTACCTCAGTAGTAGTTAATATAGTATAATGAGCTGTGTGTTACCTCAGTAGTTAATACAGTATAATGAGCTGTGTGTTACCTCAGTAGTAGTTAATACAGTATAATGAGCTGTGTGTTACCTCAGTAGTAGTTAATACAGTATAATGAGCTGTGTGTTACCTCAGTAGTAGTTAATACAGTATAATGAGCTGTGTGTTACCTCAGTAGTAGTTAATACAGTATAATGAGCTGTGTGTTACCTCAGTAGTAGTTAATACAGTATAATGAGCTGTGTGTTACCTCAGTAGTAGTTAATACAGTATAATGAGCTGTGTGTTACCTCAGTAGTAGTTAATACAGTATAATGAGCTGTGTGTTACCTCAGTAGTATTAATGCAGTATAATGAGCTGTGTGTTACCTCAGTAGTAGTTAATACAGTATAATGAGCTGTGTGTTACCTCAGTAGTAGTTAATACAGTATAATGAGCTGTGTGTTATCCTCAGTAGTAGTTAATACATATATAATGAGCTGTGTGTTACCTCAGTAGTAGTTAATACAGTATAATGAGCTGTGTGTTACCTCAGTAGTAGTTAATACAGTATAATGAGCTGTGTTGACCCTCAGTAGTTAATACAGTATAATGAGCTGTGTGTTACCTCAGTAGTTAATACAGTATAATGAGCTGTGTGTTCCTCAGTGTGTTAATACAGTATAATGAGCTGTGTGTTACCTCTAGTAGTTAATACATATAATGGGCTGTGTGTTACCTCAGTAGTAGTTAATACAGTATAATGAGCTGTGTGTTGCCTCAGTAGTGGTTAATACAGCATAATAAGCTGTGTGTTACCTCAGTAGTAGTTAATACAGTATAATGAGCTGTGTGTTACCTCAGTAGTTAATACAGTATAATGAGCTGTATGTTACCTCAGTAGTAGTTAATACAGTATAATGAGCTGTGTGTTACCTCTAGTAGTTAATACAGTATAATGAGCTGTGTGTTACCTCAGTAGTAGTTAATGCAGTATAATGAGCTGTGTGTTACCTCAGTAGTAGTTAATACAGTATAATGAGCTGTGTGTTACCTCAGTAGTTAATACAGTATAATGAGCTGTGTGTTACCTCAGTAGTAGTTAATACAGTATAATGAGCTGTGTGTTACCTCAGTAGTTAATACAGTATAATGAGCTGTGTGTTACCTCAGTAGTTAATACAGTATAATGAGCTGTGTGTTACCTCAGTAGTAGTTAATACAGTATAATGAGCTGTGTGTTACCTCAGTAGTAGTTAATACAGTATAATGAGCTGTGTGTTACCTCAGTAGTAGTTAATACAGTATAATGAGCTGTGTGTTACCTCAGTAGTAGTTAATACAGTATAATGAGCTGTGTGTTACCTCAGTAGTAGTTAATACAGTATAATGAGCTGTGTGTTACCTCAGTAGTAGTTAATACAGTATAATGAGCTGTGTGTTACCTCAGTAGTAGTTAATACAGTATAATGAGCTGTGTGTTACCTCAGAGTAGTTAATACAGTATAATGAGCTGTGTGTTACCTCAGTAGTTAATACAGTATAATGAGCTGTGTGTTACCTCAGTAGTAGTTAATACAGTATAATGAGCTGTGTGTTACCTCGTAGTAGTTAATACAGTATAATGAGCTGTGTGTTACCTCAGTACTAGTTAATACAGGATAATGAGATGTGTGTTACCTCAGTAGTAGTTAATACAGTATAATGAGCTATGTGTTACCTCAGTAGTAGTTAATGCAGTATTATGAGCTGTGTGTTACCTCAGTAGTAGTTAATACAGGATAATGAGCTGTGTGTTACCTCATATTAATACATAACGAGCTGTGTGTTACCTCAGTAGTAGTTAATACAGTATAATGATGGTGTACCTCCAGTAGTTAATACAGTATAATAGGTGTGTGTTACCTCAGTAGTTATACAGTTAATAAGCTGTGTGTTACCTCAGTTAATACAGTATAATGAGCTGTGTGTTACCTCAGTATGGTTAATACATATAATGAGCTGTGTGTTACCTCAGTAGTAGTTAATACAGTATAATGAGCTATGTGTTACCTCAGTAGTAGTTAATACAGTATAATGAGCTGTGTGTTACCTCAGTAGTAGTTAATACAGTATAATGAGCTGTGTGTTACCTCAGTAGTAGTTAATACAGTATAATGAGCTGTGTGTTACCTCAGTAGTAGATAATACAGTATAATGAGCTGTGTGTTACCTCAGTAGTAGTTAATACAGTATAATGAGCTGTGTGTTACCTCAGTAGTAGTTAATGCAGTATAATGAGCTGTGTGTTACCTCAGTAGTAGTTAATACAGTATAATGAGCTGTGTGTTACCTCAGTAGTAGTTAATACAGTATAATGAGCTGTGTGTTACCTCAGTAGTAGTTAATACAGTATAATGAGCTGTGTGTTACCTCAGTAGTTAATACAGTATAATGAGCTGTGTGTTACCTCAGTAGTAGTTAATACAGTATAATGAGCTGTGTGTTACCTCAGTAGTATGATACTGTAATAATGAACTGTGTTACCTCAGTAGTAGATAATACTGTATAATGAGCTGTGTGTTACCTCAGTAGTAGTTAATACATTATAATGAGCTGTGTGTTACCTCAGTATTAGTTAATACATTGTAATAGCTGTGTGTTACCTCAGTAGTAGTTAATACAGTATAATGAGCTGTGTGTTACCTCAGTAGTTAATACATTATAATGAGCTGTGTGTTACCTCAGTAGTTAATACAGTATAATAAGCTGTGTGTTACCTCAGTAGTTAATACAGTATAATGAGCTGTGTGTTACCTCAGTAGTAGTTAATATAGTATAATGAGCTGTGTGTTACCTCAGTAGTTAATACAGTATAATGAGCTGTGTGTTACCTTGGTTTCTCAAATGACTGCCTCGCCTGGTTCACCAACTACTTCTCAGATAGAGTTCAGTGTGTCAAATCGGAGGGCCTGTTGTCTGGACCTATGGCAGTCTCTATGGGGGTGCCACAGGGTTCAATTCTTGGGCCGACACTTTTCTCCGTGTATATCAATGATGTCGCTCTTGCTGCTGGTGACTCTCAGATCCACCTCTACGCAGACGACACCATTTTGTATACATCTGGCCCTTCATTGGACACTGTGTTAAGCACAAACCTCCAAACGAGCTTCAATGCCATACAACAATCCTTCAGTAGCCTCCAACTGCTCTTAAACACTAGTAAAACTAAATGCATGCTTTTCAATCGAACGCTGCTGGCACCCGCCCACCCGACTAGAATCACCACTCTCGCGGGTCTGACCTAGAGTATGTGGACAACTACAAATACCTAGGTGTCTGGTTAGACTGTAAACTCAACTTCCAGACTCACATAAAGAATCTCCAATCCAAAGTTAAATCTAGAATCGGCTTCCTATTTCGCAACAAAGCCTCCTTCACTCATGCTGCCAAACATGCCCTCGTAAAACCGACTATCCTACCGATCCTTGACTTGGCGATGTCATTTACAAAATAGCCTCCAACACTCTACTCAGCAAATTGGATGTAGTCTATCACAGTGCCATCCGTTTTGTCTCCAAAGCCCCATACACTACCCACCACTGTGACCTGTACGCTCTTGTTGGCTGGTCCTCACTACATGTTCGTCGTCAAACCCACTGGCTCCAGGCCATCTATAAATCACTGCTAGGCAAATCCCCGCCTTATTTTAGCTCATTGGTCACCATAGCAGCACCCACCCGTAGTCTGCGCTCCAGCAGGTATATCTCACTGGTCATTCCCAAAGCCAACACCTCCTTTGGCCGCCATTCCTTCCAGTTCTCTGCTGCCAATGACTGGAACGAATTGCAAAAATCTCTGAAGCTAGAGACTCTTATCTCCCTCAATAACTTTAAGCATCAGTTGTCAGAGCACCTTACCGATCACTGCACCTGTACACAGCCCATCTGAAATTAGCCCACCCAACTACCTCATCCCTATATTGTTATTTATTTTGCTCTTTTGCACCCCCAGTATCTCTATTTGCACATAATCTCTTGCACATCTAGCATTCCAGTGTTAATACTATTGTAATTATTCTGCACTATAGCCTATTTACTGCCTTACCTCCATAACTTGCTACATTTGCACACACTGTATATATATTTTCTGTTGTATTTCTGACTTTGTTTTTTTACCCCATATGTAACTCTGTGTTGTTGTTTTTTTTTGTTATTGCACTACTATGCTTTATCTTGGCCAGGTCGCAGTTGTAAATGAGAACCTGTTCTCAACTGGCTTACCTGGTTAAATAAAGGTGAAAAAAAAAAAAAAAAAAAAGTAGTTAATACAGTATAATGAGCTGTGTGTTACCTCAGTAGTAGTTAATACATTATAATGAGCTGTGTGTTACCTCAGTAGTAGTTAATACAGTATAATGAGCTGTGTGTTACCTCAGTAGTTAATACATTATAATGAGCTGTGTGTTACCTCAGTAGTTAATACAGTATAATAAGCTGTGTGTTACCTCAGTAGTAGTTAATATAGTATAATGAGCTGTGTGTTACCTCAGTAGTTAATACAGTATAATGAGCTGTGTGTTACCTCAGTAGTAGTTAATACATTATAATGAGCTGTGTGTTACCTCAGTAGTAGTTAATACAGTATAATGAGCTGTGTGTTACCTCAGTAGTAGTTAATACAGTATAATGAGCTGTGTGTTACCTCAGTAGTTAATACAGTATACTGAGCTGTGTGTTACCTCAGTAGTAGTTAATACAGTATAATGAGCTGTGTGTTACCTCAGTAGTGTCGTAGTAAATATATTTGTTATAGCTTGGTCTGACTAAAATCTTGTGCATGACCCATTTTGTGTTGGGCGTTTGTTTTCAATCAATGCTGTTCCTATGCAAGAACAATGGACAGAGAACCATATCTTGTCAAGGACAACACCCACGCCACAGGCCACAATCACTGGTTGCTCCCCTCGAGTCTTCCCTTGAGAACACACACACACATCATCACTGTTAACACACACACACACACACACACACACACACACACATCATCACTGTTAACACACACACACACACACACACACAAAATCCCCTCTTTTAGGCTGAACATTTGAAGACAGAGAACTCTACTCAGAGCCAATGCAACAGTGACACTAGCCTGGAGGGGACCTCGCCCAACTCATCAGGACCAATCAGAAGATCAGAACTACTAGATTCAACCTACATAATTTATTGCATAAAATGTCTGCACACAATGTTTCGGGGGCTCTCTTCAGATAGCTCCCTAAGAGTTTGACGAACGAGTCCGTGCACGCGATTCCAGATATCTTTACCTCTGAATAAACTGCCTTTATTATACCATATCCACCCTGTCCAAAGTCTCTACTTGGTCTCAGTTCTCCAGTAAAATTGTGATTATCAACAGTAGTTAATACAGTATAATGAGCTGTGTGTTACCTCAGTAGTAGTTAATACAGTATAATGAGCTGTGTGTTACCTCAGTAGTAGTTAATACAGTATAATGAGCTGTGTGTTACCTCAAGTAGTTAATACAGTATAATGAGCTGTGTGTTACCTCAGTAGTAGTTAATACAGTATAATGAGCTGTGTGTTACCTCAGTAGTAGTTAATACAGTATAATGAGCTGTGTGTTACCTCAGTAGTAGTTAATACAGTATAATGAGCTGTGTGTTACCTCAGTAGTAGTTAATACATTATAATGAGCTGTGTGTTACCTCAGTAGTAGTTAATACAGTATAATGAGCTGTGTATTACCTCAGTAGTAGTTAATGCAGTATAATGAGCTGTGTGTTACCTCAGTAGTTAATACAGGATAATGAGCTGTGTGTTACCGCAGTAGTAGTTAATATAGTATAATGAGCTGTGTGTTACCTCAGTAGTTAATGCAGTATAATGAGCTGTGTGTTACCTCAGTAGTAGTTAATACAGTATAATGAGCTGTGTGTTACCTCAGTAGTAGTTAATACAGTATAATGAGCTGTGTATTACCTCAGTAGTTAATACAGTATAATGAGCTGTGTGTTACCTCGTAGTAGTTAATACAGTATAATGAGCTGTGTGTTACCTCGTAGTAGTTAATACAGTATAATGAGCTGTGTGTTACCTCAGTAGTAGTTAATACAGTATAATGAGCTGTGTGTTACCTCAGTAGTAGTTAATACAGTATAATGAGCTGTGTGTTACCTCAGTAGTAGTTAATACAGTATAATGAGCTGTGTGTTACTACCCAGTAGTTAATACAGTATAATGAGCTGTGTGTTACCCTCAGTAAAGTAGTTAATACAGTATAATGAGCTGTGTGTTACCTCAGTACTAGTTAATGCAGTATTATGAGCTGTGTGTTACCGCAGTAGTAGTTAATACAGTATAATGAGCTGTGTGTTACCTCAGTAGTAGTTAATACAGTATAATGAGCTGTGTGTTACCTCAGTAGTAGTTAATACAGTATAATGAGCTGTGTGTTACCTCAGTAGTAGTTAATACAGTATAATGAGCTGTGTGTTACCTCAGTAGTAGTTAATACAGTATAATGAGCTGTGTGTTACCTCAGTAGTTAATACAGTATAATGAGCTGTGTGTTACCTCAGTAGTAGTTAATACAGTATAATGAGCTGTGTGTTACCTCAGTAGTTAATACAGTATAATGAGCTGTGTGTTACCTCAGTAGTAGATAATACAGTATAATGAGCTGTGTGTTACCTCAGTAGTAGTTAATACATTATAATGAGCTGTGTGTTACCTCAGTAGTAGTTAATACAGTATAATGAGCTGTGTGTTACCTCAGTAGTAGTTAATACAGTATAATGAGCTGTGTGTTACCTCAGTAGTTAATACAGTATAATGAGCTGTGTGTTACCTCAGTAGTAGTTAATACAGTATAATGAGCTGTGTGTTACCTCAGAGTAGTTAATGCAGTATAATGAGCTGTGTGTTACCTCAGTAGTAGTTAATACAGTATAATGAGCTGTGTGTTACCTCAGTAGTAGTTAATACAGTATAATGAGCTGTGTGTTACCTCAGTAGTAGTTAATACAGTATAATAAGCTGTGTGTTACCTCAGTAGTAGTTAATACAGTATAATGAGCTGTGTGTTACCTCAGTAGTAGTTAATACAGTATAATGAGCTGTGTGTTACCTCAGTAGTAGTTAATACAGTATAATGAGCTGTGTGTTACCTCAGTAGTAGTTAATGCAGTATAATGAGCTGTGTGTTACCTCAGTAGTAGTTAATACAGTATAATGAGCTGTGTGTTACCTCAGTAGTAGTTAATACAGATAATGAGCTGTGTGTTACCTCAGTAGTAGTTAATGCAGTATAATGAGCTGTGTGTTACCTCAGTAGTAGTTAATACAGTATAATGAGCTGTGTGTTACCTCAGTAGTAGTTAATGGTATAATGGCTGTGTGTTTACCTCAGTAGTTATACAGTATAATGAGCTGTGTGTTACCTCAGTAGTAGTAATACAGTATAATGAGCTGTGTGTTACCTCGTAGTAGTTAATACAGTATAATGAGCTTGTGTTACCTCAGTAGTTAATACAGTATACTGAGCTGTGTGTTACCTCAGTAGTAGGTAATACAGTATAATGAGCTGTGTTTACCTCGTAGTAGTTAATACATGTATAATGAGCTGTGTTACCTCAGTAGTAGTTAATACAGTATAATGAGCTGTGTGTTACCTCAGTAGTAGTTAATGCAGTATAATGAGCTGTGTGTTACCTCAGTAGTTAATACAGGATAATGAGCTGTGTGTTACCTCAGTAGTAGTTAATACAGTATAATGAGCTGTGTGTTACCTCTAGTAGTTAATGCAGTATAATGAGCTGTGTGTTACCTCAGTAGTAGTTAATACAGTATAATGAGCTGTGTGTTACCTCAGTAGTAGTTAATACAGTATAATGAGCTGTGTGTTACCTCAGTAGTAGTTAATACAGTATAATGAGCTGTGTGTTACCTCTAGTAGTTATCATACGTATAATGAGCTGTGTGTTACCTCAGTAGTAGTTAATACAGTATAATGAGCTGTGTGTTACCTCAGTAGTAGTTAATACAGTATAATGAGCTGTGTGTTACCTCAGTAGTAGTTAATACAGTATAATGAGCTTTGTGTTACCTCAGTAGTAGTTAATACAGTATAATGAGCTGTGTGTTACCTCAGTAGTAGTTAATACAGGATAATAAGCTGTGTGTTACTCAGTAGTAGTTAATACAGTATAATGAGCTGTGTAGTTACCTCAGTAGTAGTTAATACAGTATAATGAGCTGTGTGTTACCTCATAGTAGTTAATACAGTATAATGAGCTGTGTGTTACCTCAGTAGTTAATACAGTATAATGAGCTGTGTGTTACCTCAGTAGTAGTTAATACAGTATAATGAGCTGTGTGTTACCTCAGTAGTTAATACAGTATAATGAGCTGTGTGTTACCTCAGAGTAGTTAATACAGTATAATGAGCTGTGTGTTACCTCAGTGAGTTGAGTAATGTGCTGTGGCTGTGTGTTACCTCCGTGATTGTCAAGTAATAATATGACTGTGTTACCCCTGTAGTAGTTAATACAGTATAATCAGCTGTGTGTTACCTCATTAGTTAATACAGATATTGAGCTGTGTGTTACCTCAGTAGTAGTTAATACAGTATAATGAGCTGTGTGTTACCTCAGTAGTAGTTAATACAGTATAATGAGCTGTGTGTTACCTCAGTAGTAGTTAATACAGTATAATGAGCTGTGTGTTACCTCAGTAGTAGTTAATACAGTATAATGAGCTGTGTGTTACCTCAGTAGTAGTTAATACAGTATAATGAGCTGTGTTACCTCAGTAGTAGTATACAGTATAATGAGCTGTGTGTTACCTCAGTAGTAGTTAATACAGTATAATGAGCTGTGTGTTACCTCAGTAGTAGTTAATACATTATAATGAGCTGTGTGTTACCTCAGTAGTAGTTAATACAGTATAATGAGCTTGTGTTTACCTCAGTAGTAGTTAATGCAGTATAATGAGCTGTGTGTTACCTCAGTAGTGTAATACAGTATAATGAGCTGTGTGTTACCTCAGTAGTAGTTAATATAGTATAATGAGCTGTGTGTTACCTCAGTAAAGTTAATGCAGTATAATGAGCTGTGTGTTACCTCAGTAGTAGTTAATACAGTATAATGAGCTGTGTGTTACCTCAGTAGTAGTTAATACAGTATAATGAGCTGTGTGTTACCCTCAGTAGTTACAGTATAATGAGCTGTGTGTTACCTCAGTAGTAGTTAATACAGTATAATGAGCTGTGTGTTACCTCAGTAGTTAATACAGTATAATGAGCGTGTGTTACCTCAGTAGTAGTTAATACAGTATAATGAGCTGTGTGTTACCTCAGTAGTAGTTAATACAGTATAATGAGCTGTGTGTTACCTCAGTAGTAGTTAATACAGTATAATGAGCTGTGTGTTCCTGTAGTAGTTAATACAGTATAATGAGCTGTGTGTTACCTCAGTAGTAGTTAATACAGTATAATGAGCTGTGTGTTACCTCAGTAGTAGTTAATACAGTATAATGAGCTGTGTGTTACCTCAGTAGTAGTTAATACAGTATAATGAGCTGTGTGTTACCTCAGTAGTAGTTAATACAGTATAATGAGCTGTGTGTTACCTCAGTAGTAGTTAATACAGTATAATGAGCTGTGTGTTACCTCAGTAGTAGTTAATACAGTATAATGAGCTGTGTGTTACCTCAGTAGTAGTTAATACAGTATAATGAGCTGTGTGTTACCTCAGTAGTTAATACAGTATAATGAGCTGTGTGTTACCTCAGTAGTAGTTAATACAGTATAATGAGCTGTGTATTACCTCAGTAGTAGTTAATACGAGTATAATGAGCTGTGTGTTACCTCAGTAGTATTAATGCAGTATAATGAGCTGTGTGTTACCTCAGTAGTAGTTAATACAGGATAATGAGCTGTGTGTTACCTCAGTAGTAGTTAATACAGTATAATGAGCTGTGTGTTACCTCAGTAGTAGTTAATACAGTATAATGAGCTGTGTGTTACCTCAGTAGTAGTTAATACAGTATAATGAGCTGTGTGTTACCTCAGTAGTAGTTAATACAGTATAATGAGCTGTGTGTTACCTCAGTAGTTAATACAGTATAATGAGCTGTGTGTTACCTCAGTAGTAGTTAATACAGTATAATGAGCTGTGTGTTACCTCAGTAGTAATACAGTATAATGAGCTGTGTTACCTCAGTAGTTAATGCAGTATAATGAGCTGGTTACCTCAGTAGTAGTTAATACAGTATAATGAGCTGTGTGTTACCTCAGTAGTAGTTATACAGTGATAATGAGCTGTGTGTTACCTCAGTAGTAGTTAATACAGTATAATGAGCTGTGTGTTACCTCAGTAGTAGTTAATGCAGTATTATGAGCTGTGTGTTACCTCAGTAGTAGTTAATACAGTATAATGAGCTGTGTGTTACCTCAGTAGTAGTTAATACAGTATAATGAGCTGTGTTACCTCAGTAGTAGTTAATACAGTATAATGAGCTGTGTGTTACCTCGAGTAGTTAATACAGTATAATGAGCTGTGTGTTACCTCAGTAGTAGTTAATACAGTATAATGAGCTGTGTGTTACCTCAGTAGTTAATACAGTATAATGAGCTGTGTGTTACCTCAGTAGTTAATACAGTATAATGAGCTGTGTGTTACCTCAGTAGTAGTTAATACAGTATAATGAGCTGTGTGTTACCTCAGTAGTAGTTAATACAGTATAATGAGCTGTGTGTTACCTCAGTAGTAGTTAATACAGTATAATGAGCTGTGTGTTACCTCGTAGTAGTTAATACAGTATAATGAGCTGTGTGTTACCTCAGTAGTAGTTAATACAGTATAATGAGCTGTGTGTTACCTCAGTAGTAGTTAATACAGTATAATGAGCTGTGTGTTACCTCAGTAGTTAATACAGTATAATGAGCTGTGTGTTACCTCAGTAGTAGTTAATACAGTATAATGAGCTGTGTGTTACCTCAGTAGTAGTTAATACAGTATAATGAGCTGTGTGTTACCTCAGTAGTAGTTAATACAGTATAATGAGCTGTGTGTTACCTCAGTAGTAGTTAATACAGTATAATGAGCTGTGTGTTACCTCAGTAGTAGTTAATACAGTATAATGAGCTGTGTGTTACCTCAGTAGTAGTTAATACAGTATAATGAGCTGTGTGTTACCTCAGTAGTTAATACAGTATAATGAGCTGTGTGTTACCTCAGTAGTAGTTAATACAGTATAATGAGCTGTGTGTTACCTCAGTAGTAGTTAATACAGTATAATGAGCTGTGTGTTACCTCAGTAGTAGTTAATGCAGTATAATAAGCTGTGTGTTACCTCAGTAGTAGTTAATACAGGATAATGAGCTGTGTGTTACCTCAGTAGTAGTTAATACAGTATAATGAGCTGTGTGTTACCTCAGTAGTAGTTAATACAGTATAATGAGCTGTGTGTTACCTCAGTAGTAGTTAATACAGTATAATGAGCTGTGTGTTACCTCAGTAGTTAATACAGTATAATGAGCTGTGTGTTACCTCAGTAGTAGTTAATACAGTATAATGAGCTGTGTGTTACCTCAGTAGTAGTTAATACAGTATAATGAGCTGTGTGTTACCTCAGTAGTAGTTAATACAGTATAATGAGCTGTGTGTTACCTCAGTAGTAGTTAATACAGTATAATGAGCTGTGTGTTACCTCAGTAGTTAATACAGTATAATGAGCTGTGTGTTACCTCAGTAGTAGTTAATACAGTATAATGAGCTGTGTGTTACCTCAGTAGTAGTTAATACAGTATAATGAGCTTTGTGTTACCTCAGTAGTAGTTAATACAGTATAATGAGCTGTGTGTTACCTCAGTAGTAGTTAATACAGTATAATGAGCTGTGTGTTACCTCAGTAGTAGTTAATACAGTATAATGAGCTGTGTGTTACCTCAGTAGTAGTTAATACAGTATAATGAGCTGTGTGTTACCTCAGTAGTAGTTAATACAGTATAATGAGCTGTGTGTTACCTCAGTAGTAGTTAATACAGTATAATGAGCTGTGTGTTACCTCAGTAGTAGTTAATACAGTATAATGAGCTGTGTGTTACCTCAGTAGTAGTTAATACAGTATAATGAGCTGTGTGTTACCTCGTAGTAGTTAATACAGTATAATGAGCTGTGTGTTACCTCAGTAGTTAATACAGTGTAATGAGCTTGTGTTACCTCAGTAGTAGTTAATACAGTATAATGAGCTGTGTGTTACCTCAGTAGTAGTTAATACAGTATAATGAGCTGTGTGTTACCTCAGTAGTAGTTAATACAGTATAATGAGCTGTGTGTTACCTCAGTAGTAGTTAATACAGTATAATGAGCTGTGTGTTACCTCTAGTAGTTAATACAGTATAATGAGCTGTGTGTTACCTCAGTAGTAGTTAATACAGTATAATGAGCTGTGTGTTACCTCAGTAGTAGTTAATACAGTATAATGAGCTGTGTGTTACCTCAGTAGTAGTTAATAGCAGTATAATGAGCTGTGTGTTACCTCAGTAGTAGTTACAGATCGGCTGTATGTTACCTCAGTAGTATACAGTATAATGAGCTGTGTGTTACCTCAGTAGTAGTTAATACATTATAATGAGCTGTGTGTTACCTCAGTAGTAGTTAATACAGTATAATGAGCTGTGTGTTACCTCAGTAGTAGTTAATACAGTATAATGGGCTGTGTGTTACCTCAGTAGTAGTTAATACATTATAATGAGCTGTGTGTTACCTCAGTAGTTAATACTGTATAATGAGCTGTGTGTTACCTCAGTAGTAGTTAATACAGTATAATGAGCTGTGTGTTACCTCAGTAGTAGTTAATACAGTATAATGAGGTATGTTACCTCAGTAGTAGTTAATACAGTATAATGAGCTGTGTGTTACCTCAGTAGTTAATACAGTATAATGAGCTGTGTGTTACCTCTAGTAGTTAATACAGTATAATAAGCTGTGTGTTACCTCAGTAGTAGTTAATACAGTATAATGAGCTGTGTGTTACCTCAGTAGTTAATACAGTATAATGAGCTGTGTGTTACCTCAGTAGTAGTTAATACAGTATAATGAGCTGTGTGTTACCTCAGTAGTAGTTAATACAGTATAATGAGCTGTGTGTTACCTCAGTAGTAGTTAATACAGTATAATGAGCTGTGTGTTACCTCAGTAGTAGTTAATACAGTATAATGAGCTGTGTTACCTCAGTAGTTAATACAGTATAATGAGCTGTGTGTTACCTCAGTAGTAGTTAATACAGTATAATGAGCTGTGTGTTACCTCAGTAGTTAATACAGTATAATGAGCTGTGTGTTACCTCAGTAGTAGTTAATACAGTATAATGAGCTGTGTGTTACCTCAGTAGTAGTTAATACAGTATAATGAGCTGTGTGTTACCTCAGTAGTAGTTAATACAGGATAATGAGCTGTGTGTTACTCTCAGTAGTAGTTAATACAGTATAATGAGCTGTGTGTTACCTCAGTAGTAGTTAATACAGTATAATGAGCTTTGTGTTACCTCAGTAGTAGTTAATACAGTATAATGAGCTGTGTGTTACCCTCAGTAGTAGTTAATACAGTATAATGAGCTGTGTGTTACCTCAGTAGTTAATACAGTATAATGAGCTGTGTGTTACCTCAGTAGTAGTTAATACAGTATAATGAGCTGTGTGTTACCTCAGTAGTTAATACAGTATAATGAGCTGTGTGTTACCTCAGTAGTAGTTAATACAGTATAATGAGCTGTGTGTTACCTCAGTAGTAGTTAATACAGTATAATGAGCTGTGTGTTACCTCAGTAGTAGTTAATACAGTATAATGAGCTGTGTGTTACCTCAGTAGTAGTTAATACAGTGATAATGAGCTGTGTGTTACCTCAGTAGTTAATACAGTATAATGAGCTGTGTGTTACCTCAGTAGTAGTTAATACAGTATAATGAGCTGTGTGTTACCTCAGTAGTAGTTAATACAGTATAATGAGCTGTGTGTTACCTCAGCAGTAGTTAATACAGTATAATGAGCTGTGTGTTACCTCAGTAGTAGTTAATACAGTATAATGAGCTGTGTGTTACCTCAGTAGTTAATACAGTATAATGAGCTGTGTGTTACCTCAGTAGTAGTTAATACAGTATAATGAGCTGTGTGTTACCTCAGTAGTAGTTAATGCAGTATAATGAGCTGTGTGTTACCTCAGTAGTAGTTAATACAGTATAATGAGCTGTGTGTTACCTCAGTAGTAGTTAATACAGTATAATGAGCTGTGTGTTACCTCAGTAGTTAATGCAGTATAATGAGCTGTGTGTTACCTCAGTAGTAGTTAATACAGTATAATGAGCTGTGTGTTACCTCAGTAGTAGTTAATACAGTATAATGAGCTTGTGTTACCTCAGTAGTAGTTAATACAGTATAATGAGCTGTGTGTTACCTCGAAGTAGTAGTTAATACAGTATAATGAGCTGTGTGTTACCTCAGTAGTAGTTAATACAGTATAATGAGCTGTGTATTACCTCAGTAGTAGTTAATGCAGTATAATGAGCTGTGTGTTACCTCAGAGTAGTTAATACAGGATAATGAGCTGTGTGTTACCTCAGAGTAGTTAATACAGTATAATGAGCTGTGTGTTACCTCAGTAGTAGTTAATACAGTATAATGAGCTGTGTGTTACCTCGTAGTAGTTAATGCAGTATAATGAGCTGTGTGTTACCTCAGTAGTAGTTAATACAGTATAATGAGCTGTGTGTTACCTCAGTAGTAGTTAATACAGTATAATGAGCTGTGTGTTACCTCAGTAGTAGTTAATACAGTATAATGAGCTGTGTGTTACCTCAGTAGTAGTTAATACAGTATAATGAGCTGTGTGTTACCTCAAGTAGTTAATACAGTATAATGAGCTGTGTGTTACCTCAGTAGTAGTTAATACAGTATAATGAGCTGTGTGTTACCTCAGTAGTAGTTAATACAGTATAATGAGCTGTGTGTTACCTCGTAGTAGTTAATACAGTATAATGAGCTGTGTGTTACCTCAGTAGTAGTTAATACAGTATAATGAGCTGTGTGTTACCTCAGTAGTAGTTAATACAGTATAATGAGCTGTGTGTTACCTCAGTAGTAGTTAATACAGTATAATGAGCTGTGTGTTACCTCAGTAGTTAATACAGTATAATGAGCTGTGTGTTACCTCAGTAGTAGTTAATACAGTATAATGAGCTGTGTGTTACCTCTAGTAGTTAATACAGTATAATGAGCTGTGTGTTACCTCAGTAGTAGTTAATATACAGTATAATGAGCTGTGTGTTACCTCAGTAGTAGTTAATACAGTATAATGAGCTGTGTGTTACCTCAGTAGTAGTTAATACAGTATAATGAGCTGTGTGTTACCTCAGTAGTTAATACAGTATAATGAGCTGTGTGTTACCTCGTAGTAGTTAATACAGTATAATGAGCTGTGTGTTACCTCAGTAGTAGTTAATACAGTATAATGAGCTGTGTGTTACCTCAGTAGTAGTTAATACAGTATAATGAGCTGTGTTACCTCAGTAGTAGTTAATACAGTATAATGAGCTGTGTGTTACCTCAGTAGTAGTTAATACAGTATAATGAGCTGTGTGTGTTACCTCAGTAGTAGTTAATACAGTATAATGAGCTGTGTGTTACCTCAGTAGTAGTTAATACAGTATAATGAGCTGTGTGTTACCTCAAGTAGTTAATACAGTATAATGAGCTGTGTGTTACCTCAGTAGTAGTTAATACAGTATAATGAGCTGTGTGTTACCTCAGTAGTAGTTAATACAGTATAATGAGCTGTGTGTTACCTCAGTAGTTAATACAGTATAATGAGCTGTGTGTTACCTCAGTAGTAGTTAATACAGTATAATGAGCTGTGTGTTACCTCAGTAGTTAATGCAGTATAATGAGCTGTGTGTTACCTCAGTAGTAGTTAATACAGTATAATGAGCTGTGTGTTACCTCAGAGTAGTTAATACAGTATAATGAGCTGTGTGTTACCTCAGTAGTAGTTAATACAGTATAATGAGCTGTGTGTTACCTCAGTAGTAGTTAATACAGTATAATGAGCTGTGTGTTACCTCAGTAGTAGTTAATACAGTATAATGAGCTGTGTGTTACCTCAGTAGTAGTTAATACAGTATAATGAGCTGTGTGTTACCTCGAGTAGTTAATACAGTATAATGAGCTGTGTGTTACCTCAGTAGTAGTTAATACAGTATAATGAGCGTGTGTTACCTCAGTAGTAGTTAATACAGATAATGAGCTGTGTGTTACCTCAGTAGTAGTTAATACAGTATAATGAGCTGTGTGTTACCTCAGTAGTAGTTAATACAGTATAATGAGCTGTGTGTTACCTCAGTAGTAGTTAATACAGTATAATGAGCTGTGTGTTACCTCAGTAGTAGTTAATACAGTATAATGAGCTGTGTGTTACCTCAGTAGTAGTTAATACAGTATAATGAGCTGTGTGTTACCTCAGTAGTAGTTAAGATACAGTATAATGAGCTGTGTGTTACCTCAGTAGTAGTTAATACAGTATAATGAGCTGTGTGTTACCTCAGTAGTAGTTAATACAGTATAATGAGCTGTGTATTACCTCAGTAGTAGTTAATGCAGTATAATGAGCTGTGTGTTACCTCAGTAGTTAATACAGGATAATGAGCTGTGTGTTACCTCAGTAGTAGTTAATATAGTATAATGAGCTGTGTGTTACCTCAGTAGTTAATACAGTATAATGAGCTGTGTGTTACCTCAGTAGTAGTTAATACAGTATAATGAGCTGTGTGTTACCTCAGTAGTAGTTAATACAGTATAATGAGCTGTGTGTTACCTCAGTAGTAGTTAATACAGTATAATGAGCTGTGTGTTACCTCAGTAGTAGTTAATACAGTATAATGAGCTGTGTGTTACCTCAGTAGTAGTTAATACAGTATAATGAGCTGTGTGTTACCTCAGAGTAGTTAATACAGTATAATGAGCTGTGTGTTACCTCAGGTAGTTAATACAGTATAATGAGCTGTGTGTTACCTCGAGTAGTTAATACAGTATAATGAGCTGTGTGTTACCTCAGTAGTAGTTAATACAGTATAATGAGCTGTGTGTTACCTCAGTAGTTAATACAGTATAATGAGCTGTGTGTTACCTCAGTAGTAGTTAATACAGTATAATGAGCTGTGTGTTACCTCAGTAGTAGTTAATACAGTATAATGAGCGTGTGTTACCTCAGTAGTTAATACAGTATAATGAGCTGTGTGTTACCTCAGTAGTAGTTAATACAGTATAATGAGCTGTGTGTTACCTCAGTAGTAGTTAATACATTATAATGAGCTGTGTGTTACCTCAGTAGTTAATACTGTATAATGAGCTGTGTGTTACCTCAGTAGTAGTTAATACAGTATAATGAGCTGTGTGTTACCTCAGTAGTAGTTAATACAGTATAATGAGCTGTGTGTTACCTCAGTAGTAGTTAATACATTATAATGAGCTGTGTGTTACCTCAGTAGTAGTTAATACAGTATAATGAGCTGTGTATTACCTCAGAGTAGTTAATGTAGTATAATGAGCTGTGTGTTACCTCAGTAGTTAATACAGTATAATGAGCTGTGTGTTACCTCAGTAGTTAATACAGTATAATGAGCTGTGTGTTACCTCAGTAGTAGTTAATGCAGTATAATGAGCTGTGTGTTAACTCAGTAGTAGTTAATACAGTATAATGAGCTGTGTGTTACCTCAGTAGTAGATTAATACAGTATAATGAGCTTGTGTGTTACCTCAGTAGTAGTTAATACAGTATAATGAGCTGTGTGTTACCTCAGTAGTAGTTAATACAGTATAATGAGCTGTGTGTTACCTCAGTAGTTAATACAGTATAATGAGCTGTGTGTTACCTCAGTAGTAGTTAATACAGTATAATGAGCTGTGTGTTACCTCAGTAGTTAATACAGTATAATGAGCTGTGTGTTACCTCAGTAGTTAATACAGTATAATGAGCTGTGTGTTACCTCAGTAGTAGTTAATAAAGTATAATGAGCTGTGTGTTACCTCAGTAGTTAATACAGTATAATGAGCTGTGTGTTACCTCAGTAGTAGTTAATACAGTATAATGAGCTGTGTGTTACCTCAGTAGTAGTTAATACAGTATAATAAGCTGTGTGTTACCTCAGTAATAGTTAATACAGGATAATGAGCTGTGTGTTACCTCAGTAGTAGTTAATACAGTATAATGAGCTGTGTGTTACCTCAGTAGTAGTTAATACAGTATAATGAGCTTTGTGTTACCTCAGTAGTAGTTAATACAGTATAATGAGCTGTGTATTACCTCAGTAGTAGTTCATGCAGTATAATGAGCTGTGTGTTACCTCAGTAGTTAATACAGTATAATGAGCTGTGTGTTACCTCAGTAGTTAATACTGTATAATGAGCTGTGTGTTACCTCAGTAGTAGTTAATACAGTATAATGAGCTGTGTGTTACCTCAGTAGTTAATACAGTATACTGAGCTGTGTGTTACCTCAGTAGTAGTTAATACAGTATAATGAGCTGTGTGTTACCTCAGTAGTAGTTAATACATTATAATGAGCTGTGTGTTACCTCAGTGGTAGTTAATACAGTATAATGAGCTGTGTATTACCTCAGTAGTAGTTAATGCAGTATAATGAGCTGTGTGTTACCTCAGTAGTTAATACAGGATAATGAGCTGTGTGTTACCTCAGTAGTAGTTAATATAGTATAATGAGCTGTGTGTTACCTCAGTAGTTAATGCAGTATAATGAGCTGTGTGTTACCTCAGTAGTAGTTAATACAGTATAATGAGCTGTGTGTTACCTCAGTAGTAGTTAATACAGTATAATGAGCTGTGTGTTACCTCAGTAGTAGTTAATACAGTATAATGAGCTGTGTGTTACCTCAGTAGTAGTTAATACAGTATAATGAGCTGTGTGTTACCTCAGTAGTAGTTAATACAGTATAATGAGCTGTGTGTTACCTCAGTAGTAGTTAATACAGTATAATGAGCTGTGTGTTACACTCAGTAGTTAATACAGTATAATGAGCTGTGTGTTACCTCGTAGTTAATACAGTATAATGAGCTGTGTGTTACCTCAGTAGTAGTTAATACAGTATAATGAGCTGTGTGTTACCTCAGTAGTTAATACAGTATAATGAGCTGTGTGTTACCTCAGTAGTAGTTAATACAGTATAATGAGCTGTGTGTTACCTCAGTAGTAGTTAATACAGTATAATGAGCTGTGTGTTACCTCAGTAGTAGTTAATACAGGATAATGAGCTGTGTGTTACCTCTAGTAGTTAATACAGTATAATGAGCTGTGTGTTACCTCAGTAGTAGTTAATACAGTATAATGAGCTGTGTGTTACCTCAGTAGTAGTTAATGCAGTATAATGAGCTGTGTGTTACCTCAGTAGTAGTTAATACAGTATAATGAGCTGTGTGTTACCTCAGTAGTAGTTAATACAGTATAATGAGCTGTGTGTTACCTCGGTAGTAGTTAATACAGTATAATGAGCTGTGTGTTACCTCAGTAGTAGTTAATACAGTATAATGAGCTGTGTGTTACCTCATAGTAGTTAATACAGTATAATGAGCTGTGTGTTACCTCGAGTAGTTAATACAGTATAATGAGCTGTGTGTTACCTCAGTAGATTAATACAGTATAATGAGCTGTGTGTTACCTCAGTAGTAGTTAATGCAGTATAATGAGCTGTGTGTTACCTCAGTAGTAGTTAATACAGTATAATGAGCTGTGTGTTACCTCAGTAGTAGTTAATACAGTATAATGAGCTGTGTGTTACCTCAGTAGTAGTTAATACAGTATAATGAGCTGTGTGTTACCTCAGAGTAGTTAATACAGTATAATGAGCTGTGTGTTACCTCAGTAGTAGTTAATACAGTATAATGAGCTGTGTGTTACCTCAGTAGTTAATACAGTATAATGAGCTGTGTGTTACCTCAGAGTAGTTAATACAGTATAATGAGCTGTGTGTTACCTCAGTAGTAGTTAATACAGTATAATGAGCTGTGTGTTACCTCAGTAGTAGTTAATACAGTATAATGAGCTGTGTGTTACCTCGTAGTAGTTAATACAGTATAATGAGCTGTGTGTTACCTCAGTAGTAGTTAATACAGTATAATGAGCTGTGTATTACCTCTAGTAGTTAATACAGTATAATGAGCTGTGTGTTACCTCTAGTAGTTAATACAGTATAATGAGCTGTGTGTTACCTCTAGTAGTTAATACAGTATAATGAGCTGTGTGTTACCTCAGTAGTTAATACAGTATAATGAGCTGTGTGTTACCTCAGTAGTAGTTAATACAGTATAATGAGCTGTGTGTTACCTCAGTAGTAGTTAATGCAGTATAATGAGCTGTGTGTTACCTCAGTAGTAGTTAATACAGTATAATGAGCTGTGTGTTACCTCAGTAGTAGTTAATACAGTATAATGAGCTGTGTGTTACCTCAGTAGTAGTTAATACAGTATAATGAGCTGTGTGTTACCTCAGTAGTAGTTAATACAGTATAATGAGCTGTGTGTTACCTCAGTAGTAGTTAATACAGTATAATGAGCTGTGTGTTACCTCAGTAGTAGTTAATACAGTATAATGAGCTGTGTGTTACCTCAGTAGTAGTTAATACAGTATAATGAGCTGTGTGTTACCTCAGTAGTAGTTAATACAGTATAATGAGCTGTGTGTTACCTCAGTAGTTAATACAGTATAATGAGCTGTGTGTTACCTCAGTAGTAGTTAATACAGTATAATGAGCTGTGTGTTACCTCAGTAGTAGTTAATGCAGTATAATGAGCTGTGTGTTACCTCAGTAGTTAATACAGTATAATGAGCTGTGTGTTACCTCAGTAGTAGTTAATACAGTATAATGAGCTGTGTTACCTCAGTAGTAGTTAATACAGTATAATGAGCTGTGTGTTACCTCAGTAGTAGTTAATACAGTATAATGAGCTGTGTGTTACCTCAGTAGTAGTTAATACAGTATAATGAGCTGTGTGTTACCTCAGTAGTAGTTAATACAGTATAATGAGCTGTGTGTTACCTCAGTAGTAGTTAATACAGTATAATGAGCTGTGTGTTACCTCAGTAGTTAATACAGTATAATGAGCTGTGTGTTACCTCAGTAGTAGTTAATACAGTATAATGAGCTGTGTGTTACCTCAGTAGTAGTTAATACAGTATAATGAGCTGTGTGTTACCTCAGTAGTAGTTAATACAGTATAATGAGCTGTGTGTTACCTCAGTAGTAGTTAATACAGTATAATGAGCTGTGTGTTACCTCAGTAGTAGTTAATACAGTATAATGAGCTGTGTGTTACCTCAGTAGTAGTTAATACAGTATAATGAGCTGTGTGTTACCTCAGTAGTAGTTAATACAGTATAATGAGCTGTGTGTTACCTCAGTAGTAGTTAATACAGTATAATGAGCTGTGTGTTACCTCAGTAGTAGTTAATACAGTATAATGAGCTGTGTGTTACCTCAGTAGTAGTTAATACAGTATAATGAGCTGTGTGTTACCTCAGTAGTAGTTAATACAGTATAATGAGCTGTGTGTTACCTCAGTAGTAGTTAATACAGTATAATGAGCTGTGTGTTACCTCAGTAGTAGTTAATACAGTATAATGAGCTGTGTGTTACCTCAGTAGTTAATACAGTATAATGAGCTGTGTGTTACCTCAGTAGTAGTTAATACAGTATAATGAGCTGTGTGTTACCTCAGTAGTAGTTAATACAGTATAATGAGCTGTGTGTTACCTCAGTAGTAGTTAATACAGTATAATGAGCTGTGTGTTACCTCAGTAGTAGTTAATACAGTATAATGAGCTGTGTGTTACCTCAGTAGTAGTTAATACAGTATAATGAGCTGTGTGTTACCTCAGTAGTAGTTAATACAGTATAATGAGCTGTGTGTTACCTCAGTAGTAGTTAATACAGTATAATGAGCTGTGTGTTACCTCGTAGTAGTTAATACAGTATAATGAGCTGTGTGTTACCTCAGTAGTAGTTAATACAGTATAATGAGCTGTGTGTTACCTCAAGTAGTTAATACAGTATAATGAGCTGTGTGTTACCTCAGTAGTAGTTAATACAGTATAATGAGCTGTGTGTTACCTCAGTAGTAGTTAATACAGTATAATGAGCTGTGTGTTACCTCAGTAGTAGTTAATACAGTATAATGAGCTGTGTGTTACCTCAGTAGTAGTTAATACAGTATAATGAGCTGTGTGTTACCTCAGTAGTAGTTAATACAGTATAATGAGCTGTGTGTTACCTCAGTAGTTAATACAGTATAATGAGCTGTGTGTTACCTCAGTAGTAGTTAATACAGTATAATGAGCTGTGTGTTACCTCAGTAGTAGTTAATACAGTATAATGAGCTGTGTGTTACCTCAAGTAGTTAATACAGTATAATGAGCTGTGTGTTACCTCAGTAGTAGTTAATACAGTATAATGAGCTGTGTGTTACCTCAGTAGTAGTTAATACAGTATAATGAGCTGTGTGTTACCTCAGTAGTAGTTAATACAGTATAATGAGCTGTGTGTTACCTCAGTAGTAGTTAATACAGTATAATGAGCTGTGTGTTACCTCAGTAGTAGTTAATACAGTATAATGAGCTGTGTGTTACCTCAGTAGTAGTTAATACTGTATAATGAGCTGTGTGTTACCTCAGTAATAGTTAATACAGTATAATGAGCTGTGTGTTACCTCAGTAGTAGTTAATACAGTATAATGAGCTGTGTGTTACCTCAGTAGTTAATACAGTATAATGAGCTGTGTGTTACCTCAGTAGTAGTTAATACAGTATAATGAGCTGTGTGTTACCTCAGTAGTAGTTAATGCAGTATAATGAGCTGTGTGTTACCTCAGTAGTTAATACAGTATAATGAGCTGTGTGTTACCTCAGTAGTTAATACAGTATAATGAGCTGTGTGTTACCTCAGTAGTAGTTAATACAGTATAATGAGCTGTGTGTTACCTCAGTAGTAGTTAATACAGTATAATGAGCTGTGTGTTACCTCAGTAGTAGTTAATACAGTATAATGAGCTGTGTGTTACCTCAGTAGTAGTTAATACAGTATAATGAGCTGTGTGTTACCTCAGTAGTAGTTAATACAGTATAATGAGCTGTGTGTTACCTCAGTAGTAGTTAATACAGTATAATGAGCTGTGTGTTACCTCAGTAGTAGTTAATACAGTATAATGAGCTGTGTGTTACCTCAGTAGTTAATACAGTATAATGAGCTGTGTGTTACCTCAGTAGTAGTTAATACAGTATAATGAGCTGTGTTACCTCAGTAGTAGTTAATACAGTATAATGAGCTGTGTGTTACCTCAGTAGTAGTTAATACAGTATAATGAGCTGTGTGTTACCTCAGTAGTAGTTAATACAGTATAATGAGCTGTGTGTTACCTCAGTAGTAGTTAATACAGTATAATGAGCTGTGTGTTACCTCAGTAGTAGTTAATACAGTATAATGAGCTGTGTGTTACCTCTAGTAGTTAATACAGTATAATGAGCTGTGTGTTACCTCAGAGTAGTTAATACAGTATAATGAGCTGTGTGTTACCTCAGTAGTAGTTAATACAGTATAATGAGCTGTGTGTTACCTCAGTAGTAGTTAATACAGTATAATGAGCTGTGTGTTACCTCAGTAGTAGTTAATACAGTATAATGAGCTGTGTGTTACCTCAGTAGTAGTTAATACAGTATAATGAGCTGTGTGTTACCTCAGTAGTAGTTAATACAGTATAATGAGCTGTGTGTTACCTCAGTAGTAGTTAATACAGTATAATGAGCTGTGTGTTACCTCAGTAGTTAATACAGTATAATGAGCTGTGTGTTACCTCAGTAGTAGTTAATACAGTATAATGAGCTGTGTGTTACCTCAGTAGTTAATACAGTATAATGAGCTGTGTGTTACCTCAGTAGTAGTTAATACAGTATAATGAGCTGTGTGTTACCTCAGTAGTAGTTAATACAGTATAATGAGCTGTGTGTTACCTCAGAGTAGTTAATGCAGTATAATGAGCTGTGTGTTACCTCAGTAGTAGTTAATACAGTATAATGAGCTGTGTGTTACCTCAGTAGTAGTTAATACAGGATAATGAGCTGTGTGTTACCTCAGTAGTAGTTAATACAGTATAATGAGCTGTGTGTTACCTCAGTAGTAGTTAATACAGTATAATGAGCTGTGTGTTACCTCAGTAGTAGTTAATACAGTATAATGAGCTGTGTGTTACCTCAGTAGTAGTTAATACAGTATAATGAGCTGTGTGTTACCTCAGTAGTAGTTAATACAGTATAATGAGCTGTGTGTTACCTCAGTAGTAGTTAATACAGTATAATGAGCTGTGTGTTACCTCAGTAGTAGTTAATACAGTATAATGAGCTGTGTGTTACCTCAGTAGTAGTTAATACAGTATAATGAGCTGTGTGTTACCTCAGTAGTTAATACAGTATAATGAGCTGTGTGTTACCTCAGTAGTAGTTAATACAGTATAATGAGCTGTGTGTTACCTCTAGTAGTAGTTAATACAGTATAATGAGCTGTGTGTTACCTCAGTAGTAGTTAATGCAGTATAATGAGCTGTGTGTTACCTCAGTAGTTAATACAGGATAATGAGCTGTGTGTTACCTCAGTAGTAGTTAATATAGTATAATGAGCTGTGTGTTACCTCAGTAGTAGTTAATACAGTATAATGAGCTGTGTGTTACCTCAGTAGTAGTTAATACAGTATAATGAGCTGTGTGTTACCTCAGTAGTAGTTAATACAGTATAATGAGCTGTGTGTTACCTCAGTAGTAGTTAATACAGTATAATGAGCTGTGTGTTACCTCAGTAGTAGTTAATACAGTATAATGAGCTGTGTGTTACCTCAGTAGTTAATACAGGATAATGAGCTGTGTGTTACCTCAGTAGTAGTTAATACAGTATAATGAGCTGTGTATTACCTCAGTAGTTAATACAGTATAATGAGCTGTGTGTTACCTCAGTAGTTAATACAGTATAATGAGCTGTGTGTTACCTCAGTAGTAGTTAATACAGTATAATGAGCTGTGTGTTACCTCAGTAGTAGTTAATACAGTATAATGAGCTGTGTGTTACCTCAGTAGTAGTTAATACAGTATAATGAGCTGTGTGTTACCTCAGTAGTAGTTAATACAGTATAATGAGCTGTGTGTTACCTCAGTAGTTAATACAGTATAATGAGCTGTGTGTTACCTCAGTAGTAGTTAATACAGTATAATGAGCTGTGTGTTACCTCAGTAGTTAATACAGTATAATGAGCTGTGTGTTACCTCAGTAGTTAATACAGTATAATGAGCTGTGTGTTACCTCAGTAGTAGTTAATACAGTATAATGAGCTGTGTGTTACCTCAGTAGTAGTTAATACAGTATAATGAGCTGTGTGTTACCTCAGTAGTAGTTAATACAGTATAATGGGCTGTGTGTTACCTCAGTAGTAGTTAATACATTATAATGAGCTGTGTGTTACCTCAGTAGTAGTTACAGTATAATGAGCTGTGTGTTACCTCAGTAGTAGTTAATACAGTATAATGAGCTGTGTGTTACCTCAGTAGTAGTTAATACAGTATAATGAGCTGTGTGTTACCTCAGTAGTAGTTAATACATTATAATGAGCTGTGTGTTACCTCAGTAGTTAATACTGTATAATGAGCTGTGTGTTACCTCAGTAGTAGTTAATACAGTATAATGAGCTGTGTGTTACCTCAGTAGTTAATACAGTATAATGAGCTGTGTGTTACCTCAGTAGTTAATACAGTATAATGAGCTGTGTGTTACCTCAGTAGTAGTTAATATAGTATAATGAGCTGTGTGTTACCTCAGTAGTTAATGCAGTATAATGAGCTGTGTGTTACCTCAGTAGTAGTTAATACAGTATAATGAGCTGTGTGTTACCTCAGTAGTAGTTAATACAGTATAATGAGCTGTGTGTTACCTCAGTAGTAGTTAATACAGTATAATGAGCTGTGTGTTACCTCAGTAGTAGTTAATACAGTATAATGAGCTGTGTGTTACCTCAGTAGTTAATACAGGATAATGAGCTGTGTGTTACCTCAGTAGTAGTTAATACAGTATAATGAGCTGTGTATTACCTCAGTAGTTAATACAGTATAATGAGCTGTGTGTTACTTCAGTAGTTAATATAGTATAATGAGCTGTGTGTTACCTCAGTAGTAGTTAATATAGTATAATGAGCTGTGTGTTACCTCAGTAGTTAATACAGTATAATGAGCTGCGTGTTACCTCAGTAGTAGTTAATACAGTATAATGAGCTGTGTGTTACCTCAGTAGTTAATACAGTATAATGAGCTGTGTGTTACCTCAGTAGTAGTTAATACAGTATAATGAGCTGTGTGTTACCTCAGTAGTAGTTAATGCAGTATAATAAGCTGTGTGTTACCTCAGTAATAGTTAATACAGGATAATGAGCTGTGTGTTACCTCAGTAGTAGTTAATACAGTATAATGAGCTGTGTGTTACCTCAGTAGTAGTTAATACAGTATAATGAGCTTTGTGTTACCTCAGTAGTAGTTAATACAGTATAATGAGCTGTGTATTACCTCAGTAGTAGTTAATGCAGTATAATGAGCTGTGTGTTACCTCAGTAGTTAATACAGTATAATGAGCTGTGTGTTACCTCAGTAGTTAATACTGTATAATGAGCTGTGTGTTACCTCAGTAGTAGTTAATACAGTATAATGAGCTGTGTGTTACCTCAGTAGTAGTTAATACAGTATAATGAGCTGTGTGTTACCTCAGTAGTAGTTAATACAGTATAATGAGCTGTGTGTTACCTCAGTAGTAGTTAATACAGTATAATGAGCTGTGTGTTACCTCAGTAGTAGTTAATACAGTATAATGAGCTGTGTGTTACCTCAGTAGTAGTTAATGCAGTATAATGAGCTGTGTGTTACCTCATAGTAGTTAATACAGGATAATGAGCTGTGTGTTACCTCAGTAGTAGTTAATACAGTATAATGAGCTGTGTGTTACCTCAGTAGTAGTTAATACAGTATAATGAGCTGTGTGTTACCTCAGTAGTAGTTAATACAGTATAATGAGCTGTGTGTTACCTCAGTAGTAGTTAATACAGTATAATGAGCTGTGTGTTACCTCAGTAGTAGTTAATACAGTATAATGAGCTGTGTGTTACCTCAGTAGTAGTTAATACAGTATAATGAGCTGTGTGTTACCTCAGAGTAGTTAATACAGTATAATGAGCTGTGTGTTACCTCAGTAGTAGTTAATACAGTATAATGAGCTGTGTGTTACCTCAGTAGTAGTTAATACAGTGATAATGAGCTGTGTGTTACCTCAGTAGTAGTTAATACAGTATAATGAGCTGTGTGTTACCTCAGTAGTAGTTAATACAGTATAATGAGCTGTGTGTTACCTCAGTAGTAGTTAATACAGTATAATGAGCTGTGTGTTACCTCAGTAGTAGTTAATACAGTATAATGAGCTGTGTGTTACCTCAGTAGTAGTTAATACAGTATAATGAGCTGTGTGTTACCTCAGTAGTTAATACAGTATAATGAGCTGTGTGTTACCTCAGTAGTAGTTAATACAGTATAATGAGCTGTGTGTTACCTCAGTAGTTAATACAGTATAATGAGCTGTGTGTTACCTCAGTAGTAGTTAATACAGTATAATGAGCTGTGTGTTACCTCAGTAGTAGTTAATACAGTATAATGAGCTGTGTGTTACCTCAGTAGTAGTTAATACAGTATAATGAGCTGTGTGTTACCTCAGTAGTAGTTAATACAGTATAATGAGCTGTGTGTTACCTCAGTAGTAGTTAATACAGTATAATGAGCTGTGTGTTACCTCAGTAGTAGTTAATACAGTATAATGAGCTGTGTGTTACCTCAGTAGTAGTTAATACAGTATAATGAGCTGTGTGTTACCTCAGTAGTAGTTAATACAGTATAATGAGCTGTGTGTTACCTCTAGTAGTTAATACAGTATAATGAGCTGTGTGTTACCTCAGTAGTAGTTAATACAGTATAATGAGCTGTGTGTTACCTCAGTAGTAGTTAATACAGTATAATGAGCTGTGTGTTACCTCAGTAGTAGTTAATACAGTATAATGAGCTGTGTGTTACCTCAGTAGTAGTTAATACAGTATAATGAGCTGTGTGTTACCTCAGTAGTAGTTAATACAGTATAATGAGCTGTGTGTTACCTCAGAGTAGTTAATACAGTATAATGAGCTGTGTGTTACCTCAGAGTAGTTAATACAGTATAATGAGCTGTGTGTTACCTCAGTAGTAGTTAATACAGTATAATGAGCTGTGTGTTACCTCAGTAGTTAATACAGTATAATGAGCTGTGTGTTACCTCAGTAGTAGTTAATACAGTATAATGAGCTGTGTGTTACCTCATAGTAGTTAATACAGTATAATGAGCTGTGTGTTACCTCAGTAGTAGTTAATACAGTATAATGGGCTGTGTGTTACCTCAGTAGTAGTTAATGCAGTATAATGAGCTGTGTGTTACCTCGTAGTAGTTAATACAGGATAATGAGCTGTGTGTTACCTCAGTAGTAGTTAATACAGTATAATGAGCTGTGTATTACCTCAGTAGTTAATACAGTATAATGAGCTGTGTGTTACCTCAGTAGTTAATACAGTATAATGAGCTGTGTGTTACCTCAGTAGTAGTTAATGCAGTATAATAAGCTGTGTGTTACCTCAGTAATAGTTAATACAGGATAATGAGCTGTGTGTTACCTCAGTAGTAGTTAATACAGTATAATGAGCTGTGTGTTACCTCAGTAGTAGTTAATACAGTATAATGAGCTTTGTGTTACCTCAGTAGTAGTTAATACAGTATAATGAGCTGTGTGTTACCTCAGTAGTAGTTAATGCAGTATAATGAGCTGTGTGTTACCTCAGTAGTAGTTAATACAGTATAATGAGCTGTGTGTTACCTCAGTAGTTAATACTGTATAATGAGCTGTGTGTTACCTCAGTAGTAGTTAATACAGTATAATGAGCTGTGTGTTACCTCAGTAGTTAATACAGTATACTGAGCTGTGTGTTACCTCAGTAGTAGTTAATACAGTATAATGAGCTGTGTGTTACCTCAGTAGTAGTTAATACATTATAATGAGCTGTGTGTTACCTCAGTAGTAGTTAATGCAGTATAATGAGCTGTGTATTACCTCAGTAGTAGTTAATGCAGTATAATGAGCTGTGTGTTACCTCAGTAGTTAATACAGGATAATGAGCTGTGTGTTACCTCAGTAGTAGTTAATACAGTATAATGAGCTGTGTGTTACCTCAGTAGTTAATGCAGTATAATGAGCTGTGTGTTACCTCAGTAGTTAATACAGTATAATGAGCTGTGTGTTACCTCAGTAGTAGTTAATACAGTATAATGAGCTGTGTGTTACCTCAGTAGTAGTTAATACAGTATAATGAGCTGTGTGTTACCTCAGTAGTAGTTAATACAGTATAATGAGCTGTGTGTTACCTCAGTAGTAGTTAATACAGTATAATGAGCTGTGTGTTACCTCAGTAGTAGTTAATACAGTATAATGAGCTGTGTGTTACCTCAGTAGTAGTTAATACAGTATAATGAGCTGTGTGTTACCTCAGTAGTTAATACAGTATAATGAGCTGTGTGTTACCTCAGTAGTAGTTAATACAGTATAATGAGCTGTGTGTTACCTCAGTAGTTAATACAGTATAATGAGCTGTGTGTTACCTCAGTAGTAGTTAATACAGTATAATGAGCTGTGTGTTACCTCAGTAGTAGTTAATACAGTATAATGAGCTGTGTGTTACCTCAGTAGTAGTTAATACAGTATAATGAGCTGTGTGTTACCTCAGTAGTAGTTAATACAGTATAATGAGCTGTGTGTTACCTCAGTAGTAGTTAATACAGTATAATGAGCTGTGTGTTACCTCAGTAGTAGTTAATACAGTATAATGAGCTGTGTGTTACCTCAGTAGTAGTTAATACAGTATAATGAGCTGTGTGTTACCTCAGTAGTTAATACAGTATAATGAGCTGTGTGTTACCTCAGTAGTTAATACAGTATAATGAGCTGTGTGTTACCTCAGTAGTAGTTAATACAGTATAATGAGCTGTGTGTTACCTCAGTAGTTAATACAGTATAATGAGCTGTGTGTTACCTCAGTAGTAGTTAATACAGTATAATGAGCTGTGTGTTACCTCAGTAGTAGTTAATACAGTATAATGAGCTGTGTGTTACCTCAGTAGTAGTTAATACAGTATAATGAGCTGTGTGTTACCTCAGTAGTAGTTAATGCAGTATAATGAGCTGTGTGTTACCTCAGTAGTTAATACAGGATAATGAGCTGTGTGTTACCTCAGTAGTAGTTAATATAGTATAATGAGCTGTGTGTTACCTCAGTAGTTAATGCAGTATAATGAGCTGTGTGTTACCTCAGTAGGTTAATACAGTATAATGAGCTGTGTGTTACCTCAGTAGTAGTTAATACAGTATAATGAGCTGTGTGTTACCTCAGTAGTAGTTAATACAGTATAATGAGCTGTGTGTTACCTCAGTAGTAGTTAATACAGTATAATGAGCTGTGTGTTACCTCAGTAGTTAATACAGTATAATGAGCTGTGTGTTACCTCAGTAGTAGTTAATACAGTATAATGAGCTGTGTGTTACCTCAGTAGTAGTTAATACAGTATAATGAGCTGTGTGTTACCTCAGTAGTTAATACAGTATAATGAGCTGTGTGTTACCTCAGTAGTAGTTAATACAGTATAATGAGCTGTGTGTTACCTCAGAGTAGTTAATACAGTATAATGAGCTGTGTGTTACCTCTAGTAGTTAATACAGTATAATGAGCTGTGTGTTACCTCAGTAGTAGTTAATGCAGTATAATGAGCTGTGTGTTACCTCAGTAGTAGTTAATACAGTATAATGAGCTGTGTGTTACCTCAGTAGTAGTTAATACAGTATAATGAGCTGTGTGTTACCTCAGTAGTAGTTAATACAGTATAATGAGCTGTGTGTTACCTCAGTAGTAGTTAATACAGTATAATGAGCTGTGTGTTACCTCGAGTAGTTAATACAGTATAATGAGCTGTGTGTTACCTCAGTAGTAGTTAATACAGTATAATGAGCTGTGTGTTACCTCAGTAGTTAATACAGTATAATGAGCTGTGTGTTACCTCAGTAGTAGTTAATACAGTATAATGAGCTGTGTGTTACCTCAGTAGTAGTTAATACAGTATAATGAGCTGTGTGTTACCTCAGTAGTAGTTAATACAGTATAATGAGCTGTGTGTTACCTCAGTAGTAGTTAATGCAGTATAATGAGCTGTGTGTTACCTCTAGTAGTTAATACAGGATAATGAGCTGTGTGTTACCTCAGTAGTAGTTAATACAGTATAATGAGCTGTGTGTTACCTCATAGTAGTTAATGCAGTATAATGAGCTGTGTGTTACCTCAGTAGTAGTTAATACAGTATAATGAGCTGTGTGTTACCTCAGTAGTAGTTAATACAGTATAATGAGCTGTGTGTTACCTCAGTAGTAGTTAATACAGTATAATGAGCTGTGTGTTACCTCAGTAGTAGTTAATACAGTATAATGAGCTGTGTGTTACCTCAGTAGTTAATACAGGATAATGAGCTGTGTGTTACCTCAGTAGTAGTTAATACAGTATAATGAGCTGTGTATTACCTCAGTAGTTAATACAGTATAATGAGCTGTGTGTTACCTCAGTAGTTAATACAGTATAATGAGCTGTGTGTTACCTCAGTAGTAGTTAATACAGTATAATGAGCTGTGTGTTACCTCTAGTAGTTAATACAGTATAATGAGCTGTGTGTTACCTCAGTAGTAGTTAATACAGTATAATGAGCTGTGTGTTACCTCAGTAGTTAATACAGTATAATGAGCTGTGTGTTACCTCAGTAGTAGTTAATGCAGTATAATAAGCTGTGTGTTACCTCAGTAGTAGTTAATACAGTATAATGAGCTGTGTGTTACCTCAGTAGTAGTTAATACAGTATAATGAGCTTTGTGTTACCTCAGTAGTAGTTAATACAGTATAATGAGCTGTGTGTTACCTCAGTAGTAGTTAATGCAGTATAATGAGCTGTGTGTTACCTCAGTAGTAGTTAATACAGGATAATGAGCTGTGTGTTACCTCAGTAGTAGTTAATACAGTATAATGAGCTGTGTGTTACCTCAGTAGTTAATAAAGTATAATGAGCTGTGTGTTACCTCAGTAGTTAATACAGTATAATGAGCTGTGTGTTACCTCAGTAGTAGTTAATACAGTATAATGAGCTGTGTGTTACCTCAGTAGTAGTTAATACAGGATAATGAGCTGTGTGTTACCTCAGTAGTAGTTAATACAGTATAATGAGCTGTGTGTTACCTCAGTAGTAGTTAATACAGTATAATGAGCTTTGTGTTACCTCAGTAGTAGTTAATACAGTATAATGAGTTGTGTGTTACCTCAGTAGTAGTTCATGCAGTATAATGAGCTGTGTGTTACCTCAGTAGTAGTTAATGCAGTATAATGAGCTGTGTGTTACCTCAGTAGTTAATACAGTATAATGAGCTGTGTGTTACCTCAGTATTAGTTAATACAGTATAATGAGCTGTGTGTTACCTCAGTAGTTAATACAGTATAATGAGCTGTGTGTTACCTCAGTAGTAGTTAATACAGTATAATGAGCTGTGTGTTACCTCAGTAGTAGTTAATACAGTATAATGAGCTGTGTGTTACCTCAGTAGTAGTTAATACAGTATAATGAGCTGTGTATTACCTCAGTAGTAGTTAATGCAGTATAATGAGCTGTGTGTTACCTCAGTAGTTAATACAGGATAATGAGCTGTGTGTTACCTCAGTAGTAGTTAATACAGTATAATGAGCTGTGTGTTACCTCAGTAGTTAATGCAGTATAATGAGCTGTGTGTTACCTCAGTAGTAGTTAATACAGTATAATGAGCTGTGTGTTACCTCAGTAGTAGTTAATGCAGTATAATAAGCTGTGTGTTACCTCAGTAATAGTTAATACAGGATAATGAGCTGTGTGTTACCTCAGTAGTAGTTAATACAGTATAATGAGCTGTGTGTTACCTCAGTAGTAGTTAATACAGTATAATGAGCTGTGTGTTACCTCAGTAGTAGTTAATACAGTATAATGAGCTGTGTGTTACCTCAGTAGTAGTTAATGCAGTATAATGAGCTGTGTGTTACCTCAGTAGTAGTTAATACAGGATAATGAGCTGTGTGTTACCTCAGTAGTAGTTAATACAGTATAATGAGCTGTGTGTTACCTCAGTAGTAGTTAATACAGTATAATGAGCTGTGTGTTACCTCAGTAGTAGTTAATACAGTATAATGAGCTGTGTGTTACCTCAGTAGTAGTTAATACAGTATAATGAGCTGTGTGTTACCTCAGTAGTAGTTAATACAGTATAATGAGCTGTGTGTTACCTCAGTAGTAGTTAATACAGTATAATGAGCTGTGTATTACCTCAGTAGTAGTTAATACAGTATAATGAGCTGTGTGTTACCTCAGTAGTTAATACAGTATAATGAGCTGTGTGTTACCTCAGTAGTTAATACAGTATAATGAGCTGTGTGTTACCTCAGTAGTAGTTAATACATTATAATGAGCTGTGTGTTACCTCAGTAGTAGTTAATACAGTATAATGAGCTGTGTGTTACCTCAGTAGTAGTTAATACAGTATAATGGGCTGTGTGTTACCTCAGTAGTAGTTAATACAGTATAATGAGCTGTGTGTTACCTCAGTAGTAGTTAATACAGTATAATGAGCTGTGTGTTACCTCAGTAGTAGTTAATACAGTATAATGAGCTGTGTGTTACCTCAGTAGTAGTTAATACATTATAATGAGCTGTGTGTTACCTCAGTAGTTAATACTGTATAATGAGCTGTGTGATTACCTCAGTAGTAGTTAATACAGTATAATGAGCTGTGTGTTACCTCGTAGTAGTTAATACAGTATAATGAGCTGTGTGTTACCTCAGTAGTAGTTAATACAGTATAATGAGCTGTGTGTTACCTCATAGTAGTTAATACAGTATAATGAGCTGTGTTACCTCAGTAGTTAATACAGTATAATGAGCTGTGTGTTACCTCAGTAGTAGTTAATACAGTATAATGAGCTGTGTGTTACCTCAGTAGTAGTTAATACAGTATAATGAGCTGTGTGTTACCTCAGTAGTAGTTAATGCAGTATAATAAGCTGTGTGTTACCTCAGTAGTAGTTAATACAGTATAATGAGCTGTGTGTTACCTCAGTAGTAGTTAATACAGTATAATGAGCTGTGTGTTACCTCAGAGTAGTTAATGCAGTATAATGAGCTGTGTGTTACCTCAGTAGTAGTTAATACAGTATAATGAGCTGTGTGTTACCTCAGTAGTAGTTAATACAGTATAATGAGCTGTGTGTTACCTCAGTAGTAGTTAATACAGTATAATGAGCATGTGTGTTACCTCAGTAGTTAATACAGTATAATGAGCTGTGTGTTACCTCAGTAGTAGTTAATGCAGTATAATGAGCTGTGTGTTACCTCTAGTAGTTAATACAGTATAATGAGCTGTGTGTTACCTCAGTAGTAGTTAATACAGTATAATGAGCTGTGTGTTACCTCAGTAGTTAATACAGTATAATGAGCTGTGTGTTACCTCAGTAGTTAATACAGTATAATGAGCTGTGTGTTACCTCAGTAGTAGTTAATACAGTATAATGAGCTGTGTGTTACCTCAGTAGTAGTTTACAGTATAATGAGCTGTGTGTTACCTCAGTAGTAGTTAATACAGTATAATGAGCTGTGTGTTACCTCAGTAGTAGTTAATACAGTATAATGAGCTTTGTGTTACCTCAGTAGTTAATACAGTATAATGAGCTGTGTGTTACCTCAGTAGTAGTTAATACAGTATAATGAGCTGTGTGTTACCTCAGTAGTAGTTAATACGGTATAATGAGCTGTGTGTTACCTCAGTAGTTAATACAGTATAATGAGCTGTGTGTTACCTCAGTAGTAGTTAATACAGTATAATGAGCTGTGTGTTACCTCAAGTAGTTAATACAGTATAATGAGCTGTGTGTTACCTCAGTAGTTAATACAGTATAATGAGCTGTGTGTTACCTCAGTAGTAGTTAATACAGTATAATGAGCTGTGTGTTACCTCAGTAGTAGTTAATACAGTATAATGAGCTGTGTGTTACCTCAGTAGTAGTTAATACAGTATAATGAGCTGTGTGTTACCTCAGTAGTAGTTAATACAGTATAATGAGCTGTGTGTTACCTCAGTAGTAGTTAATACAGTATAATGAGCTGTGTGTTACCTCAGTAGTAGTTAATGCAGTATAATGAGCTGTGTGTTACCTCAGTAGTAGTTAATACAGTATAATGAGCTGTGTGTTACCTCAGTAGTAGTTAATACAGTATAATGAGCTGTGTGTTACCTCAGTAGTTAATACAGTATAATGAGCTGTGTGTTACCTCAGTAGTAGTTAATGCAGTATAATAAGCTGTGTGTTACCTCAGTAGTAGTTAATACAGATTAATGAGCTGTGTGTTACCTCAGTAGTAGTTAATACAGTATAATGAGCTGTGTGTTACCTCAGTAGTAGTTAATACAGTATAATGAGCTGTGTGTTACCTCAGTAGTAGTTAATACAGTATAATGAGCTGTGTATTACCTCAGTAGTAGTTAATACAGTATAATGAGCTGTGTGTTACCTCAGTGTAGTTAATATAGTATAATGAGCTGTGTGTTACCTCAGTAGTAGTTAATACAGGATAATGAGATGTGTGTTACCTCAGTAGTAGTTAATACAGTATAATGAGCTATGTGTTACCTCAGTAGTAGTTAATGCAGTATTATGAGCTGTGTGTTACCTCAGTAGTAGTTAATACAGTATAATGAGCTATGTGTTACCTCAGTAGTAGTTAATGCAGTATTATGAGCTGTGTGTTACCTCAGTAGTAGTTAATACAGTATAATGAGCTGTGTGTTACCTCAGTAGTTAATACAGGATAATGAGCTGTGTGTTACCTCAGTAGTAGTTAATACAGTATAATGAGCTGTGTGTTACCTCAGTAGTAGTTAATACAGTATAATGAGCTGTGTGTTACCTCAGTAGTAGTTAATACAGTATAATGAGCTGTGTGTTACCTCAGTAGTAGTTAATGCAGTATAATGAGCTGTGTGTTACCTCAGTAGTTAATACAGTATAATGAGCTGTGTGTTACCTCAGTATTAGTTAATACAGTATAATGAGCTGTGTGTTACCTCAGTAGTAGTTAATGCAGTATAATAAGCTGTGTGTTACCTCAGTAGTAGTTAATACAGGTTAATGAGCTGTGTGTTACCTCAGTAGTAGTTAATACAGTATAATGAGCTGTGTGTTACCTCAGTAGTAGTTAATACATTATAATGAGCTGTGTGTTACCTCAGTAGTAGTTAATACAGTATAATGAGCTGTGTGTTACCTCAGTAGTAGTTAATACAGTATAATGAGC
Organism: Coregonus clupeaformis; assembly: GCF_020615455.1. Classification (NCBI taxonomy): domain Eukaryota; kingdom Metazoa; phylum Chordata; class Actinopteri; order Salmoniformes; family Salmonidae; genus Coregonus; species Coregonus clupeaformis. The sequence continues at coordinate 1,409,788 of NW_025533463.1, forward strand.
TGTGTGTTACCTCAGTAGTAGTTAATACAGTATAATGAGCTGTGTGTTACCTCAGTAGTAGTTAATACAGTATAATGAGCTGTGTGTTACCTCAGTAGTAGTTAATACATTATAATGAGCTGTGTGTTACCTCAGTAGTTAATACAGTATAATGAGCTGTGTGTTACCTCAGTAGTAGTTAATACAGTATAATGAGCTGTGTGTTACCTCAGTAGTAGTTAATACAGTATAATGAGCTGTGTGTTACCTCAGTAGTAGTTAATGCAGTATAATGAGCTGTGTGTTACCTCAGTAGTAGTTAATACAGTATAATGAGCTGTGTGTTACCTCAGAGTAGTTAATACAGGTATAATGAGCTGTGTGTTACCTCAGTAGTAGTTAATACAGTATAATGAGCTGTGTGTTACCTCAGTAGTTAATACAGTATAATGAGCTGTGTGTTACCTCAGTAGTAGTTAATACAGTATAATGAGCTGTGTGTTACCTCAGTAGTAGTTAATACAGTATAATGAGCTGTGTGTTACCTCAGAGTAGTTAATACAGTATAATGAGCTGTGTGTTACCTCAGTAGTAGTTAATACAGTATAATGAGCTGTGTGTTACCTCAGTAGTTAATACAGGATAATGAGCTGTGTTACCTCAGTAGTAGTTAATACAGTATAATGAGCTGTGTATTACCTCTAGTAGTTAATGCAGTATAATGAGCTGTATGTTACCTCAGTAGTTAATACAGTATAATGAGCTGTGTGTTACCTCAGTAGTAGTTAATACAGTATAATGAGCTGTGTGTTACCTCAGTAGTAGTTAATACAGTATAATGAGCTGTGTGTTACCTCAGTAGTAGTTAATACAGTATAATGAGCTGTGTGTTACCTCAGTAGTAGTTAATGCAGTATAATGAGCTGTGTGTTACCTCAGTAGTAGTTAATACAGTATAATGAGCTGTGTGTTACCTCAGTAGTAGTTAATACAGTATAATGAGCTGTGTGTTACCTCAGTAGTAGTTAATACAGTATAATGAGCTGTGTGTTACCTCAGTAGTAGTTAATACAGTATAATGAGCTGTGTGTTACCTCAGAGTAGTTAATACAGTATAATGAGCTGTGTGTTACCTCAGTAGTAGTTAATACAGTATAATGAGCTGTGTGTTACCTCAGTAGTTAATACAGTATAATGAGCTGTGTGTTACCTCAGTAGTAGTTAATACAGTATAATGAGCTGTGTGTTACCTCAGTAGTAGTTAATACAGTATAATGAGCTGTGTGTTACCTCAGTAGTAGTTAATACAGTATAATGAGCTGTGTGTTACCTCAGTAGTAGTTAATGCAGTATAATGAGCTGTGTGTTACCTCAGTAGTAGTTAATGCAGGATAATGAGCTGTGTGTTACCTCAGTAGTAGTTAATACAGTATAATGAGCTGTGTGTTACCTCAGTAGTTAATACAGTATAATGAGCTGTGTGTTACCTCAGTAGTAGTTAATACAGTATAATGAGCTGTGTGTTACCTCAGTAGTAGTTAATACAGTATAATGAGCTGTGTGTTACCTCAGTAGTAGTTAATACAGTATAATGAGCTGTGTGTTACCTCAGTAGTAGTTAATACAGTATAATGAGCTGTGTGTTACCTCAGTAGTTAATACAGTATAATGAGCTGTGTGTTACTCAGTAGTAGTTAATACAGTATAATGAGCTGTGTGTTACCTCATAGTAGTTAATACAGTATAATGAGCTGTGTGTTACCTCAGTAGTTAATACAGTATAATGAGCTGTGTGTTACCTCAGTAGTAGTTAATACAGTATAATGAGCTGTGTGTTACCTCAGTAGTTAATACAGTATAATGAGCTGTGTGTTACCTCAGTAGTAGTTAATACAGTATAATGAGCTGTGTGTTACCTCAGTAGTAGTTAATACAGTATAATGAGCTGTGTGTTTACCTCAGTAGTAGTTAATACAGTATAATGAGCTGTGTGTTACCTCAGTAGTAGTTAATACAGTATAATGAGCTGTGTGTTACCTCAGTAGTAGTTAATACAGTATAATGAGCTGTGTGTTACCTCAGTAGTAGTTAATACAGTATAATGAGCTGTGTGTTACCTCAGTAGTAGTTAATACAGTATAATGAGCTGTGTGTTACCTCAGTAGTAGTTAATACAGTATAATGAGCTGTGTGTTACCTCAGTAGTAGTTAATACAGTATAATGAGCTGTGTGTTACCTCAGTAGTTAATACAGTATAATGAGCTGTGTGTTACCTCGTAGTAGTTAATACAGTATAATGAGCTGTGTGTTACCTCAGTAGTAGTTAATACAGTATAATGAGCTGTGTGTTACCTCAGTAGTAGTTAATACAGTATAATGAGCTGTGTGTTACCTCAGTAGTAGTTAATACAGTATAATGAGCTGTGTGTTACCTCAGTAGTAGTTAATACAGTATAATGAGCTGTGTGTTACCTCAGTAGTAGTTAATACAGTATAATGAGCTATGTGTTACCTCAGTAGTAGTTAATACAGTATAATGAGCTGTGTGTTACCTCAGTAGTAGTTAATACAGTATAATGAGCTGTGTGTTACCTCAGTAGTAGTTAATACAGTATAATGAGCTGTGTGTTACCTCAGTAGTAGTTAATACAGTATAATGAGCTGTGTGTTACCTCAGTAGTTAATACAGTATAATGAGCTGTGTGTTACCTCAGTAGTAGTTAATACAGTATAATGAGCTGTGTGTTACCTCAGTATGGTTAATACAGTATAATGAGCTGTGTGTTACCTCAGTAGTAGTTAATACAGTATAATGAGCTGTGTGTTACCTCAGTAGTAGTTAATACAGTATAATGAGCTGTGTTACCTCAGTAGTTAATACAGTATAATGAGCTTGTGTTACCTCAGTAGTAGTTAATACAGTATAATGAGCTGTGTGTTACCTCAGTAGTAGTTAATAGCAGTATAATGAGCTGTGTGTTACCTCAGTAGTAGTTAATACAGTATAATGAGCTGTGTGTTACCTCAGTAGTAGTTAATGCAGTATAATGAGCTGTGTGTTACTTCAGTAGTAGTTAATACAGTATAATGAGCTGTGTGTTACCTCAGTAGTTAATACAGTATAATGAGCTGTGTGTTACCTCAGTAGTAGTTAATACAGTATAATGAGGTGTGTTACCTCAGTAGTAGTTAATACAGTATAATGAGCTTTGTGTTACCTCAGTAGTAGTTAATACAGTATAATGAGCTGTGTGTTACCTCAGTAGTAGTTAATGCGAGTATAATGAGCTGTGTGTTACCTCAGTAGTAGTTAATACAGTATAATGAGCTGTGTGTTACCTCAGTAGTAGTTAATACAGTATAATGAGCTGTGTGTTACCTCAGTAGTTAATACAGTATAATGAGCTATGTGTTACCTCAGTAGTAGTTAATACAGTATAATGAGCTGTGTGTTACCTCAGTAGTAGTTAATACAGTATAATGAGCTGTGTGTTACCTCAGTAGTAGTTAATACAGGATAATGAGCTATGTGTTACCTCAGTGGTAGTTAATGCAGTATAATGAGCTGTGTGTTACCTCAGTAGTAGTTAATGCAGTATAATGAGCTGTGTGTTACCTCAGTAGTAGTTAATACAGTATAATGAGCTGTGTGTTACCCTCAGTAGTAGTTAAGTACAGTATAATGAGCTGTGTGTTTTTAGTACCTCGAGTAGTTAATGCAGTATAATGAGCTGTGTGTTACCTCAGTAGTTAATACAGTATAATGAGCTGTGTGTTACCTCAGTAGTAGTTAATACAGTATAATGAGCTGTGTGTTACCTCAGTGAGTTAATACAGTATAATGAGCTGTGTGTTACCTCAGTAGTAGTTAATACAGTATAATGAGCTGTGTGTTACCCTCAGTAGTAGTTAATACAGTATAATGAGCTGTGTGTTACCTCAGTGGTAGTTAATACAGTATAATGAGCTGGTGTGTTACCTCAGTAGTAGTTAATGCAGTATAATGAGCTATGTGTTACCTCAGTAGTTAATACAGTATAAATGAGCTGTGTGTTACCTCAGTAGTAGTTAATACAGTATAATGAGCTGTGTGTTACCTCAGTAGTTAATACAGTATAATAAGCTGTGTTACCTCAGTAGTAGTTAATGCAGTATAATGAGCTGTGTGTTACCTCAGTAGTAGTTAATACAGTATAATGAGCTGTGTGTTACCTCAGTAGTTAATACAGTATAATAGTGTGTGTTACCTCAGTAGTAGTTAATACAGTATAATGAGCTGTGTGTTACCTCAGTAGTAGTTAATACAGTATAATGAGCTGTGTGTTACCTCAGTAGTAGTTAATACAGTATAATGAGCTGTGTGTTACCTCAGTAGTAGTTAATACAGTATAATGAGCTGTGTGTTACCTCAGTAGTAGTTAATACAGTATAATGAGCTGTGTGTTACCTCAGTAGTAGTTAATACAGTATAATGAGCTGTGTTACCTCAGTAGTAGTTAATGCAGTATAATGAGCTGTGTGTTACCTCAGTAGTAGTAATACAGGATAATGAGCTGTGTGTTACCTCAGTAGTAGTTAATACAGTATAATGAGCTGTGTGTTACCTCAGTAGTAGTTAATACAGTATAATGAGCTGTGTGTTACCTCGTAGTAGTTAATACAGTATAATGAGCTGTGTGTTACCTCAGTAGTAGTTAATTACAGTATAATGAGCTGTGTGTTACCTCAGAGCTGTGTTACCTCAGTATAGTTAATACAGTATAATGAGCTGTGTGTTACCTCAGTAGTAGTTTACAGTATAATGAGCTGTGTGTTACCTCAGTAGTAGTTAATACAGTATAATGAGCTGTGTGTTACCTCAGTAGTAGTTAATACAGTATAATGAGCTGTGTGTTACCTCAGTAGTTAATACAGTATAATGAGCTGTGTGTTACCTCAGTAGTAGTTAATACAGTATAATGAGCTGTGTGTTACCTCAGTAAGTAGTTAATACAGTATAATGAGCTGTTGTGTTACCTCAGTAGTAGTTAATACAGTATAATGAGCTGTTGTGTTTACCTCAGTAGTAGTTTACAGTATAATGAGCTGTGTGTTACCTCAGTAGTAGTTAATGCAGTATAATGAGCTGTGTGTTACCTCAGTAGTAGTTAATACAGTATAATGAGCTGTGTGTTACCTCAGTAGTTTAATACAGTATAATGAGCAATATGTGTTACCTCAGTAGTTAATACAGTATAATGAGCTGTGTGTTACCTCAGTAGTAGTTAATACAGTATAATGAGCTGTGTGTTACCTCAAGTAGTTAATACAGTATAATGAGCTGTGTGTTACCTCAGTAGTAGTTAATACAGTATAATGAGCTGTGTGTTACCTCAGTAGTAGTTAATACAGTATAATGAGCTGTGTGTTACCTCAGTAGTAGTTAATACAGTATAATGAGCTGTGTGTTACCTCAGTAGTAGTTAATACAGTATAATGAGCTGTGTATAAGTTACCTCAGTAGTAGTTAATACAGTATAATGAGCTGTGTGTTACCTCAGTAGTAGTTAATACAGTATAATGAGCTGTGTGTTACCTCAGTAGTAAGTTAATACAGTATAATGAGCTGTGTGTTACCTCAGTAGTAGTTAATACAGTATAATGAGCTGTGTGTTACCTCAGTAGTAGTTAACCACAGTATAATGAGCTGTGTGTTACCTCAGTAGTAGTTAATACAGTATAATGAGCTGTGTGTTACCTCAGTAGTAGTTAATACAGTATAAATGAGCTGTGTGTTACCTCAGTAGTAGTTAATACAGTATAATGAGCTGTGTGTTACCTCAGTAGTAGTTAATACAGTATAATGAGCTGTGTGTTACCTCAGTAGTAGTTAATACAGTATAATGAGCTGTGTGTTACCTCAGTAGTAGTTAATACAGTATAATGAGCTGTGTGTTACCTCAGTAGTTAATACAGGATAATGAGCTGTGTGTTACCTCAGTAGTAGTTAATACAGTATAATGAGCTGTGTGTTACCTCAGTAGTAGTTAATGCAGTATAATGAGCTGTGTGTTACCTCAGTAGTAGTTAATACAGTATAATGAGCTGTGTGTTACCTCAGTAGTAGTTAATACAGTATAATGAGCTGTGTGTTACCTCAGTAGTTAATACAGTATAATGAGCTGTGTGTTACCTCAGTAGTAGTTAATACAGTATAATGAGCTATGTGTTACCTCAGTAGTAAGTTACAGGATAATGAGCTGTGTGTTACCTCAGTAGTAGTTAATACAGTATAATGAGCTGTGTGTTACCTCAGTAGTAGTTAATACAGTATAATGAGCTGTGTGTTACCTCAGTAGTAGTTAATACAGTATAATGAGCTGTGTGTTACCTCAGTAGTAGTTAATACAGTATAATGAGCTGTGTGTTACCTCAGTAGTGAGTTAATACAGTATAATGAGCTGTGTGTTACCCTCAGTAGTAGTTAATACAGTATAATGAGCTGTGTGTTACCTCAGTAGTAGTTAATACAGTATAATGAGCTGTGTGTTACCTCAGTAGTAGTTAATACAGTATAATGAGCTGTGTGTTACCTCAGTAGTAGTTAATACAGTATAATGAGCTGTGTGTTACCTCAGTAGTAGTTAATACAGTATAATGAGCTGTGTGTTACCTCAGTAGTAGTTAATACAGTATAATGAGCTGTGTGTTACCTCAGTAGTAGTTAATACAGTATAATGAGCTGTGTGTTACCTCAAGTAGTTAATACAGTATAATGAGCTGTGTGTTACCTCAGTAGTTAATACAGTATAATGAGCTGTGTGTTACCTCAGTAGTAGTTAATACAGTATAATGAGCTGTGTGTTACCTCAGTAGTAGTTAATACAGTATAATGAGCTGTGTGTTACCTCAGTAGTAGTTAATACAGTATAATGAGCTGTGTGTTACCTCAGTAGTAGTTAATACAGTATAATGAGCTGTGTGTTACCTCAGTAGTAGTTAATGCCAGTATAATGAGCTGTGTGTTACCTCAGTAGTTAATACAGTATAATGAGCTGTGTGTTACCTCTAGTAGTTAATACAGTATAATGAGCTGTGTGTTACCTCAGTAGTAGTTAATACAGTATAATGAGCTGTGTGTTACCTCAGTAAGTTAATACAGTATAATGAGCTGTGTGTTACCTCAGTAGTAGTTAATACAGTATAATGAGCTGTGTGTTACCTCAGTAGTAGTTAATACAGTATAATGAGCTGTGTGTTACCTCAGTAGTAGTTAATACAGTATAATGAGCTGTGTGTTACCTCAGTAGTAGTTAATACAGTATAATGAGCTGTGTGTTACCTCAGTAGTAGTTAATACAGTATAATGAGCTGTGTGTTACCACTCAGTAGTAGTTAATACAGTATAATGAGCGTGTGTTACCCTCAGTAGTAGTTAATGCAGTATAATGAGCTGTGTGTTACCTCAGTAGTAGTTAATACAGTATAATGAGCTGTGTGTTACCTCAGTAGTAGTTAATACAGTATAATGAGCTGTGTGTTACCTCAGTAGTAGTTAATACAGTATAATGAGCTGTGTGTTACCTCGAGTAGTTAATGAGCTGAACTTCAGTATAATGAGCTGTGTGTTACCTCATAGTAGTTAATACAGTATAATGAGCTGTGTGTTACCTCAGAGTAGTTAATACAGTATAATGAGCTGTGTGTTACCTCAGTAGTAGTTAATACAGTATAATGAGCTGTGTGTTACCTCAGTAGTAGTTAATACAGTATAATGAGCTGTGTGTTACACTCAGTAGTAGTTAATACAGTATAATGAGCTGTGTGTTACCTCAGTAGTAGTTAATACAGTATAATGAGCTGTGTGTTACCTCAGTAGTAGTTAATACAGTATAATGAGCTGTGTGTTACCTCAGTAGTAGTTAATACAGGATAATGAGCTGTGTGTTACCTCAGTAGTAGTTAATACAGTATAATGAGCTGTGTGTTACCTCAGTAGTAGTTAATACAGTATAATGAGCTGTGTGTTACCTCAGTAGTAGTTAATACAGTATAATGAGCTGTGTGTTACCTCAGTAGTAGTTAATACAGTATAATGAGCTGTGTGTTACCTCAGTAGTAGTTAATACAGTATAATGAGCTGTGTGTTACCTCTAGTAGTTAATGCAGTATAATGAGCTGTGTGTTACCTCAGTAGTAGTTAATACAGTATAATGAGCTGTGTGTTACCTCAGTAGTAGTTAATACAGTATAATGAGCTGTGTGTTACCTCGTAGTAGTTAATGCAGTATAATGAGCTGTGTGTTACCTCAGTAGTAGTTAATACGTATAATAGCTGTGTTACCTCAGTAGTTAATACAGTATAATGAGCTGTGTGTTACCTCAGTAGTAGTTAATACAGTATAATGAGCTGTGTGTTACCTCAGTAGTAGTTAATACAGTATAATGAGCTGTGTGTTACCTCAGTAGTAGTTAATACAGTATAATGAGCTGTGTGTTACCTCAGTAGTAGTTAATACAGTATAATGAGCTGTGTGTTACCTCAGTAGTAGTTAATACAGTATAATGAGCTGTGTGTTACCTCAGTAGTTAATACAGTATAACGAGCTGTGTGTTACCTCAGTAGTAGTTAATACAGTATAATGAGCTGTGTGTTACCTCAGTAGTAGTTAATACAGTATAATGAGCTGTGTGTTACCTCAGTGAGTAGTTAATACAGTATAATGAGCTGTGTGTTACCTCAGTAGTAGTTAATACAGTATAATGAGCTGTGTGTTACCTCAGTAGTAGTTAATACAGTATAACGAGCTGTGTGTTACCTCAGTAGTAGTTAATACAGTATAACGAGCTGTGTGTTACCTCAGTAGTAGTTAATGCAGTATAATGAGCTGTGTGTTACCTCAGTAGTAGTTAATACAGTATAATGAGCTGTGTGTTACCTCAGTAGTAGTTAATACAGTATAATGAGCTGTGTGTTACCTCATAGTAGTTAATACAGTATAATGAGCTGTGTGTTACCTCAGTAGTAGTTAATACAGTATAATGAGCTGTGTGTTACCTCAGTAGTAGTTAATACAGTATAAATGAGCTGTGTGTTACCTCAGTAGTAGTTAATACATTATAATGAGCTGTGTGTTACCTCAGTAGTAGTTAATACAGTATAATGAGCTGTGTGTTACCTCAGTAGTAGTTAATACAGTATAATGAGCTGTGTGTTACCTCAGTAGTAGTTAACACAGTATAATGAGCTGTGTGTTACCTCAGTAGTAGTTAATGCAGTATAATGAGCTGTGTGTTACCTCAGTAGTAGTTAATACAGTATAATGAGCTGTGTGTTACCTCAGTAGTAGTTAATACATTATAATGAGCTGTGTGTTACCTCAGTAGTTAATACTGTATAATGAGCTGTGTGTTACCTCAGTAGTAGTTAATACAGTATAATGAGCTGTGTGTTACCTCAGTAGTAGTTAATACATTATAATGAGCTGTGTGTTACCTCAGTAGTAGTTATACGGTATAATGAGCTGTGTGTTACCTCAGTAGTAGTTAATACAGTATAATGAGCTGTGTGTTACCTCTAGTAGTTAATACAGGATAATGAGCTGTGTGTTACCTCAGTAGTAGTTAATACAGTATAATGAGCTGTGTGTTACCTCAGTAGAGTTAATGCAGTATAATGAGCTGTGTGTTACCTCAGTAGTAGTTAATACAGTATAATGAGCTGTGTGTTACCTCAGAGTAGTTAATACAGTATAATGAGCTGTGTGTTACCTCAGTAGTAGTTAATACAGTATAATGAGCTGTGTGTTACCTCAGTAGTAGTTAATACAGTATAATGAGCTGTGTGTTACCTCAGTAGTAGTTAATACAGTATAATGAGCTGTGTGTTACCTCAGTAGTAGTTAATGCAGTATAATGAGCTGTGTGTTACCTCAGTAGTAGTTAATACAGTATAATGAGCTGTGTGTTACCTCAGTAGTAGTTAATACAGTATAATGAGCTGTGTGTTACCTCAGTAGTAGTTAATACAGTATAATGAGCTGTGTGTTACCTCAGTAGTAGAATACAGGATAATGAGCTGTGTGTTACCTCAGTAGTAGTTAATACAGTATAATGAGCTGTGTGTTACCTCAGTAGTAGTTAATACAGTATAATGAGCTTTGTGTTACCTCAGTAGTAGTTAATACAGTATAATGAGCTGTGTATTACCTCAGTAGTAGTTAATGCAGTATAATGAGCTGTGTGTTACCTCAGTAGTTAATACAGTATAATGAGCTGTGTGTTACCTCAGTAGTAGTTAATACAGTATAATGAGCTGTGTGTTACCTCAGTAGTAGTTAATACATTATAATGAGCTGTGTGTTACCTCGGAGTAGTTAATACAGTATAATGAGCTGTGTGTTACCTCAGTAGTAGTTAATGCAGTATAATGAGCTGTGTGTTACCTCAGTAGTAGTTAATACAGTATAATGAGCTGTGTGTTACCTCATAGTAGTTAATACAGTATAATGAGCTGTGTGTTACCTCAGTAGTAGTTAATACAGTATAATGAGCTGTGTGTTACCTCAGAGGTTAATGCAGTATAATGAGCTGTGTGTTACCTCAGTAGTAGTTAATACAGTATAATGAGCTGTGTGTTACCTCAGTAGTAGTTAATGCAGTATAATGAGCTGTGTGTTACCTCAGTAGTAGTTAATACAGTATAATGAGCTGTGTGTTACCTCAGTAGTAGTTAATACAGTATAATGAGCTGTGTGTTACCTCAGTAGTAGTTAATACAGGATAATGAGCTGTGTGTTACCTCAGTAGTAGTTAATACAGTATAATGAGCTGTGTGTTACCTCAGTAGTAGTTAATACAGTATAATGAGCTTGTGTTACCTCAGTAGTAGTTAATACAGTATAATGAGCTGTGTATTACCTCAGTAGTAGTTAATACAGTATAATGAGCTGTGTGTTACCTCAGTAGTAGTTAATACAGTATAATGAGCTGTGTGTTACCTCAGTAGTAGTTAATACAGTATAATGAGCTGTGTGTTACCTCAGTATTAGTTAATACAGTATAATGAGCTGTGTGTTACCTCAGTAGTAGTTAATACAGTATAATGAGCTGTGTGTTACCTCAGTAGTAGTTAATACAGTATAATGAGCTTTGTGTTACCTCAGTAGTAGTTAATACAGTATAATGAGCTGTGTGTTACCTCAGTAGTAGTTAATGCAGTATAATGAGCTGTGTGTTACCTCAGTAGTAGTTAATGCAGTATAATGAGCTGTGTGTTACCTCAGTAGTAGTTAATACAGTATAATGAGCTGTGTGTTACCTCAGTAGTAGTTAATACAGTATAATGAGCTGTGTGTTACCTCAGTAGTTAATACAGTATAATGAGCTGTGTGTTACCTCAGCTAGTAGTTAATACAGTATAATGAGCTGTGTGTTACCTCAGTAGTAGTTAATGCAGTATAATGAGCTGTGTGTTACCTCAGTAGTAGTTAATACAGTATAATGAGCTGTGTGTTACCTCAGTAGTAGTCAATACAGTATAATGAGCTGTGTGTTACCTCAGTAGTAGTTAATACAGTATAATGAGCTGTGTGTTACCTCAGTAGTAGTTAATACAGTATAATGAGCTGTGTGTTACCTCAGTAGTAGTTAATACAGTATAATGAGCTGTGTGTTACCTCAGTAGTAGTTAATACAGTATAATGAGCTGTGTGTTACCTCAGTAGTAGTTAATACAGTATAATGAGCTGTGTGTTACCTCAGTAGTAGTTAATACAGTATAATGAGCGTGTTACCTCAGTAGTAGTTAATACAGTATAATGAGCGTGTGTTACCTCAGTAGTAGTTAATACAGTATAATGAGCTGTGTGTTACCTCAGTAGTAGTTCATTACAGTATAATGAGCTGTGTATTACCTCAGTAGTTAATACAGTATAATGAGCTGTGTGTTACCTCAGTAGTTAATACAGTATAATGAGCTGTGTGTTACCTCAGTAGTAGTTAATACAGTATAATGAGCTGTGTGTTACCTCAGTAGTTAATACAGTATAATGAGCTGTGTGTTACCTCAGTAGTAGTTAATACAGTATAATGAGCTGTGTATTACCTCAGTAGTAGTTAATACAGTATAATGAGCTTTGTGTTACCTCAGTAGTAGTTAATACAGTATAATGAGCTGTGTGTTACCTCAGTAGTAGTTAATACAGTATAATGAGCTGTGTGTTACCCAGTAGTAGTTAATACAGTATAATGAGCTGTGTGTTACCTCAGTAGTAGTTAATACAGTATAATGAGCTGTGTGTTACCTCAGTAGTAGTTAATACAGTATAATGAGCTGTGTGTTACCTCAGTAGTAGTTAATACAGTATAATGAGCTGTGTGTTACCTCAGTAGTAGTTAATACAGTATAATGAGCTGTGTTACCTCAGTAGTTAATACAGTATAATGAGCTGTGTGTTACCTCAGTAGTAGTTAATACAGTATAATGAGCTGTGTGTTACCTCAGTAGTAGTTAATACAGTATAATGAGCTGTGTGTTACCTCTAGTAGTTAATAGCAGTATAATGAGCTGTGTGTTACCTCAGTAGTAGTTAATACAGTATAATGAGCTGTGTGTTACCTCAGTAGTTAATATAGTATAATGAGCTGTGTGTTACCTCAGTAGTAGTTAATACAGTATAATGAGCTGTGTGTTACCTCAGTAGTAGTTAATACAGTATAATGAGCTGTGTGTTACCTCAGTAGTAGTTAATACAGGATAATGAGCTGTGTGTTACCTCAGTAGTAGTTAATACAGTATAATGAGCTGTGTGTTACCTCAGTAGTAGTTAATACAGTATAATGAGCTTTGTGTTACCTCAGTAGTAGTTAATACAGTATAATGAGCTGTGTATTACCTCAGTAGTAGTTCATGCAGTATAATGAGCTGTGTGTTACCTCAGTAGTTAATACAGTATAATGAGCTGTGTGTTACCTCAGTAGTAGTTAATACAGTATAATGAGCTGTGTGTTACCTCAGTAGTTAATACAGTATAATGAGCTGTGTGTTACCTCAGTAGTAGTTAATACAGTATAATGAGCTGTGTGTTACCTCAGTAGTAGTTAATACAGTATAATGAGCTGTGTGTTACCTCAGTGGTAGTTAATACAGTATAATGAGCTGTGTATTACCTCAGTAGTAGTTAATGCAGTATAATGAGCTGTGTGTTACCTCAGTAGTTAATACAGGATAATGAGCTGTGTGTTACCTCAGTAGTAGTTAATACAGTATAATGAGCTGTGTGTTACCTCAGTAGTTAATGCAGTATACAATGAGCTGTGTGTTACCTCAGTAGTAGTTAATACAGTATAATGAGCTGTGTGTTGCCTCAGTAGTAGTTAATACAGTATAATGAGCTGTGTGTTACCTCAGTAGTAGTTAATACAGTATAATGAGCTGTGTGTTACCTCAGTAGTTAATACAGGATAATGAGCTGTGTGTTACCTCAGTAGTAGTTAATACAGTATAATGAGCTGTGTATTACCTCGTAGTAGTTAATACAGTATAATGAGCTGTGTGTTACCTCATAGTAGTTAATACAGTATAATGAGCTGTGTGTTACCTCAGTAGTAGTTAATACAGTATAATGAGCTGTGTGTTACCTCAGTAGTAGTTAATACAGTATAATGAGCTGTGTGTTACCTCAGTAGTTAATGCAGTATAATGAGCTGTGTGTTACCTCAGTAGTAGTTAATACAGTATAATGAGCTGTGTGTTACCTCAGTAGTAGTTAATACAGTATAATGAGCTGTGTGTTACCTCAGTAGTAGTTAATACATTATAATGAGCTGTGTGTTACCTCAGTAGTAGTTAATACAGTATAATGAGCTGTGTGTTACCTCAGTAGTAGTTAATACAGTATAATGAGCTGTGTGTTACCTCAGTAGTAGTTAATACAGTATAATGAGCTGTGTGTTACCTCAGTAGTAGTTAATACAGTATAATGAGCTGTGTATTACCTCAGTAGTAGTTAATGCAGTATAATGAGCTGTGTGTTACCTCAGTAGTTAATACAGGATAATGAGCTGTGTGTTACCTCAGTAGTAGTTAATATAGTATAATGAGCTGTGTGTTACCTCAGTAGTTAATGCAGTATAATGAGCTGTGTGTTAACTCAGTAGTAGTTAATACAGTATAATGAGCTGTGTGTTACCTCAGTAGTAGTTAATACAGTATAATGAGCTGTGTGTTACCTCAGTAGTAGTTAATACAGTATAATGAGCTGTGTGTTACCTCAGTAGTAGTTAATACAGTATAATGAGCTGTGTGTTACCTCAGTAGTTAATACAGGATAATGAGCTGTGTGTTACCTCAGTAGTAGTTAATATAGTATAATGAGCTGTGTGTTACCTCAGTAGTTAATACAGTATAATGAGCTGCGTGTTACCTCAGTAGTAGTTAATACAGTATAATGAGCTGTGTATTACCTCAGTAGTTAATACAGTATAATGAGCTGTGTGTTACCTCAGTAGTTAATACAGGATAATGAGCTGTGTGTTACCTCAGTAGTAGTTAATATAGTATAATGAGCTGTGTGTTACCTCAGTAGTTAATACAGTATAATGAGCTGTGTGTTACCTCAGTAGTAGTTAATACAGTATAATGAGCTGTGTGTTACCTCAGTAGTAGTTAATGCAGTATAATGAGCTGTGTGTTACCTCAGTAGTAGTTAATACAGTATAATGAGCTGTGTGTTACCTCAGTAGTAGTTAATACAGTATAATGAGCTGTGTGTTACCTCAGTAGTAGTTAATACAGTATAATGAGCTGTGTATTACCTCAGTAGTAGTTAATACAGTATAATGAGCTGTGTGTTACCTCAGTAGTAGTTAATACAGTATAATGAGCTGTGTGTTACCTCAGTAGTAGTTAATACAGTATAATGAGCTGTGTGTTACCTCAGTAGTTAATACAGTATAATGAGCTGTGTGTTACCTCAGTAGTAGTTAATACAGTATAATGAGCTGTGTGTTACCTCAGTAGTTAATACAGTATAATGAGCTGTGTGTTACCTCAGTAGTAGTTAATACAGTATAATGAGCTGTGTGTTACCTCAGTAGTAGTTAATACAGTATAATGAGCTGTGTTACCTCAGTAGTAGTTAATACAGTATAATGAGCTGTGTTACCTAAGTAGTAGTTAATACAGTATAATGAGCTGTGTGTTACCTCAGTAGTAGTTAATACAGTATAATGAGCTGTGTGTTACCTCAGTAGTAGTTAATACAGTATAATGAGCTGTGTGTTACCTCAGTAGTAGTTAATACAGTATAATGAGCTGTGTGTTACCTCAGTAGTAGTTAATACAGTATAATGAGCTGTGTGTTACCTCAGTAGTAGTTAATACAGTATAATGAGCTGTGTGTTACCTCAGTAGTAGTTAATACAGGATAATGAGCTGTGTGTTACCTCAGTAGTAGTTAATACAGTATAATGAGCTGTGTGTTACCTCAGTAGTTAATACAGTATAATGAGCTGTGTGTTACCTCAGTAGTAGTTAATACAGTATAATGAGCTGTGTGTTACCTCAGTAGTAGTTAATAGGTATAATGAGCTGTGTGTTACCTCAGTAGTAGTTAATACAGGATAATGAGCTGTGTGTTACCTCAGTAGTAGTTAATACAGTATAATGAGCTGTGTGTTACCTCAGTAGTAGTTAATACAGTATAATGAGCTATGTGTTACCTCAGTAGTAGTTAATACAGTATAATGAGCTGTGTGTTACCTCAGTAGTAGTTAATGCAGTATAATGAGCTGTGTGTTACCTCAGTAGTAGTTAATGCAGTATAATGAGCTGTGTGTTACCTCAGTAGTTAATACAGTATAATGAGCTGTGTGTTACCTCAGTATTAGTTAATACAGTATAATGAGCTGTGTGTTACCTCAGTAGTAGTTAATACAGTATAATGAGCTGTGTGTTACCTCAGTAGTAGTTAATACAGTATAATGAGCTGTGTGTTACCTCAGTAGTAGTTAATGCAGTATAATGAGCTGTGTGTTACCTCAGTAGTAGTTAATACAGTATAATGAGCTGTGTGTTACCTCAGTAGTAGTTAATACAGTATAATGAGCTGTGTGTTACCTCAGTAGTAGTTAATACAGTATAATGAGCTGTGTGTTACCTCAGTAGTAGTTAATACAGTATAATGAGCTGTGTGTTACCTCAGTAGTAGTTAATGCAGTATAATGAGCTGTGTGTTACCTCAGTAGTAGTTAATACAGGATAATGAGCTGTGTATTACCTCAGTAGTAGTTAATACAGTATAATGAGCTGTGTGTTACCTCAGTAGTAGTTAATACAGTATAATGAGCTGTGTGTTACCTCAGTAGTAGTTAATACAGTATAATGAGCTGTGTGTTACCTCAGTAGTAGTTAATACAGTATAATGAGCTGTGTGTTACCTCAGTAGTAGTTAATACAGTATAATGAGCTGTGTGTTACCTCAGTAGTAGTTAATACAGTATAATGAGCTGTGTGTTACCTCAGTAGTAGTTAATACAGTATAATGAGCTGTGTGTTACCTCAGTAGTAGTTAATACAGTATAATGAGCTGTGTGTTACCTCAGTAGTAGTTAATACAGTATAATGAGCTGTGTGTTACCTCAGTAGTAGTTAATACAGTATAATGAGCTGTGTGTTACCTCAGTAGTAGTTAATACAGTATAATGAGCTGTGTGTTACCTCAGTAGTAGTTAATACAGTATAATGAGCTGTGTGTTACCTCAGTAGTAGTTAATACAGTATAATGAGCTGTGTGTTACCTCAGTAGTTAATACAGTATAATGAGCTGTGTGTTACCTCAGTAGTAGTTAATACAGTATAATGAGCTGTGTGTTACCTCAGTAGTAGTTAATGCAGTATAATGAGCTGATGTGTTACCTCAGTAGTAGTTAATACAGTATAATGAGCTGTGTGTTACCTCAGTAGTAGTTAATGCAGTATAATGAGCTGTGTGTTACCTCAGTAGTAGTTAATACAGTATAATGAGCTGTGTGTTACCTCAGTAGTAGTTAATACAGTATAATGAGCTGTGTGTTACCTCAGTAGTAGTTAATACAGTATAATGAGCTGTGTGTTACCTCAGTAGTAGTTAATACAGTATAATGAGCTGTGTGTTACCTCAGTAGTAGTTAATACAGTATAATGAGCTGTGTGTTACCTCAGTAGTAGTTAATACAGTATAATGAGCTGTGTGTTACCTCAGTAGTAGTTAATACAGTATAATGAGCTGTGTGTTACCTCAGTAGTAGTTAATACAGTATAATGAGCTGTGTGTTACCTCATAGTAGTTAATACAGTATAATGAGCTGTGTGTTACCTCAGTAGTAGTTAATACAGTATAATGAGCTGTGTGTTACCTCAGTAGTAGTTAATACAGTATAATGAGCTGTGTGTTACCTCAGTAGTAGTTAATACAGTATAATGAGCTGTGTGTTACCTCAGTAGTAGTTAATACAGTATAATGAGCTGTGTGTTACCTCAGTAGTAGTTAATACAGTATAATGAGCTGTGTGTTACCTCAGTAGTTAATACAGTATAATGAGCTGTGTGTTACCTCAGTAGTAGTTAATACAGTATAATGAGCTGTGTGTTACCTCAGTAGTGTTAATACAGTATAATGAGCTGTGTGTTACCTCAGTAGTAGTTAATACAGTATAATGAGCTGTGTGTTACCTCAGTAGTTAATGCAGTATAATGAGCTGTGTGTTACCTCAGTAGTAGTTAATACAGTATAATGAGCTGTGTGTTACCTCAGTAGTAGTTAATACAGTATAATGAGCTTTGTGTTACCTCAGTAGTAGTTAATACAGTATAATGAGCTGTGTGTTACCTCAGTAGTAGTTAATGCAGTATAATGAGCTGTGTGTTACCTCAGTAGTAGTTAATACAGGATAATGAGCTGTGTGTTACCTCAGTAGTAGTTAATACAGTATAATGAGCTGTGTGTTACCTCAGTAGTAGTTAATACAGTATAATGAGCTGTGTGTTACCTCAGTAGTAGTTAATACAGGATAATGAGCTGTGTGTTACCTCAGTAGTAGTTAATACAGTATAATGAGCTGTGTGTTACCTCAGTAGTAGTTAATACAGTATAATGAGCTTTGTGTTACCTCAGTAGTAGTTAATACAGTATAATGAGTTGTGTATTACCTCAGTAGTAGTCCATGCAGTATAATGAGCTGTGTGTTACCTCAGTAGTTAATACAGTATAATGAGCTGTGTGTTACCTCAGTAGTTAATACAGTATAATGAGCTGTGTGTTACCTCAGTAGTAGTTAATACAGTATAATGAGCTGTGTGTTACCTCAGTAGTTAATACAGTATAATGAGCTGTGTGTTACCTCAGTAGTAGTTAATACAGTATAATGAGCTGTGTGTTACCTCAGTAGTAGTTAATACATTATAATGAGCTGTGTGTTACCTCAGTAGTAGTTAATGCAGTATAATGAGCTGTGTATTACCTCAGTAGTAGTTAATGCAGTATAATGAGCTGTGTGTTACCTCAGTAGTTAATACAGGATAATGAGCTGTGTGTTACCTCAGTAGTAGTTAATACAGTATAATGAGCTGTGTGTTACCTCAGTAGTTAATGCAGTATAATGAGCTGTGTGTTACCTCAGTAGTAGTTAATACAGTATAATGAGCTGTGTGTTACCTCAGTAGTAGTTATTACAGTATAATGATCTGTGTGTTACCTCAGTAGTAGTTAATACAGTATAATGAGCTGTGTGTTACCTCAGTAGTAGTTAATACAGTATAATGAGCTGTGTGTTACCTCAGTAGTTAATACAGGATAATGAGCTGTGTGTTACCTCAGTAGTAGTTAATACAGTATAATGAGCTGTGTATTACCTCAGTAGTTAATACAGTATAATGAGCTGTGTGTTACCTCAGTAGTTAATACAGGATAATGAGCTGTGTGTTACCTCAGTAGTTAATACAGGATAATGAGCTGTGTGTTACCTCAGTAGTTAATACAGGATAATGAGCTGTGTGTTACCTCAGTAGTTAATACAGTATAATGAGCTGTGTGTTACCTCAGTAGTAGTTAATACAGGATAATGATCTGTGTGATATATTACCATCTCCTGAGGTCCAGAACTTTTCTCTGTTTGATGTCGTCCTGCGAGGCGTGGAGAGGAAGGTCCTGCAGGTTCCTACTGCCCCCTGAAGACTTCATCTTCTTAGTACTGACTCTCTTTATGTTGCCTAAAAATAGGACACAAATTCAAAGCGAGCACTCACACAAACAGAAACAAAATTAGGCTATATCTTTCAAGCGCTCATCATGGCTAGGTCTGAATATAATCAAGCAGTGTCTTGAGTACTGATGCTTTTCTTTGTCATTGAGTTCTTGATGTAATTGATTCTGAGAACAATACAGTACTTAATGTTCCATTTCTTTCAACAAAAATAATACTCAGCAGGGTAATCTTGTCACTATACGTCATCTCTCTTATAGTCACTGTGAAATAAACCTCTCCCCTCATTCACCCTCTCCCTACAGTACACCAGTTCTTTATCAAGCAAATTGATTCCTCCTAGCACACCAATCTGTGTCACTGGCTGTCTTACTAGCACTCTGCCGGTCTGTGGTGTCTCTGCATGTCTGTGGTGTCTCTGCCGGTCTGTGGTGTCTCTGCCGGTCTGTGGTGTCTCTGCCTGTCTGTGGTGTCTCTGCCTGTCTGTGGTGTCTCTGCCTGTCTGTGGTGTCTCTGCCTGTCTGTGGTGTCTCTGCCTGTCTTGTGGTGTCTCTGCCTGTCTGTGGTGTCTCTGCCTGTCTGTGGTGTCTCTGCCTGTCTGTGGTGTCTCTGCCTGTCTGTGGTGTCTCTGCCTGTCTTAATCAAGGCAGAACAACATTGTTGTGGACGGAATTGCAGAATCTCCACATGGACCTGGACGGAGTCTGAGGACAAAGTGAGGGAAATTATCACTAAGAAACTGAAGGTGGACCACAGGAAGATTGAGGTGGAGCGGGCCCACGGTACTGGAAAACCCACCACAGGCCCAGTCCGATAGTGGTCAGGTTCCTGAGGTTCAAGGACAAGGTAGCTGTTCTGGAAAGAGCCAAGAACTTGAGAGGAACGTATATCTTCCTCAACAAGGACTATCCTGAAGCTGTGCGCCAGAAGAGGAAAGAACTTATCCCAGCCATGAAAGCTTCCAGAGCGCATGGGGACATTGCTTACATCCGCTATGACAGGCTCATTGCCCACCCTCCTTCCCAGAAGCCTGGAAGGGATGAGAGAGCCAAGCCTATGGGTTCGTAGCTTCAAAATAAAAAATAAATGATGTATGCACTAACTGTAAGTCACCAGAGCAAGAGCGTCTGCTAAATGACTAAAATGTAATGTCATTCCGCTACCCAAAAATGTTAAAGCTGCCATTACTTGTTCTAACAGCCAACCTATCAGCTTGCTGGCAGCTCTTAGCAGACTGTTGGAATAAATTGTTTGACAAAATACAATGCTATTTCTCTGTAAACAAATTAACAACAGACTTTCAGCATGCTTATAGAGAAGGGCAGTCAACGTGTACTGCACTGACACAAATGACTGATGATTGGTTTAAAGAAATTGATAATATGAAGATTATGGGAGCTGTAATGTTCGATTTCAGTGCAGCCTTTGATATTATTGAACATAACCTGTTGTTGAAAAAACTTGTGTTATTGCTTTTCAACCATATCGTGGATTCAGAGCTATCTATCTAATAGAACACAGAGGGATTTCTTTAATGGAAGCTTCTCTAATGTTAAACATGTAAAGTGTGGTGTACCGCAGGGCAGCTCTCTAGGCTCTCTACTCTTTTCTATTTTTACCAATGACCTGCCACCAGCGGTGGAAAAAGTACTCAATTGTCATACTTGAGTAAAAGTAAAGATACCTTAATAGAAAATGACTCAAGTAAAAGTGAAAGTCATCAAGTAAAATACTTTTAGACTTTTACTCAAGTAGTATCTGTTTTTAAATGTACTTAAGTACAGTGGTGGAAAAAGTACTCAATCATCATACTTGAGTAAAAGTAAAAAGTAAAAGTAAATGTTATACATCAAATTCCTTATATTAAGCAGTGGTGGAAAAAGTACCCAAAAGCCATACTTGAGTAAAAGTAAAGATACCTTACTGGAAAATGACTCAAGTAAAAGTGAAAGTCACCCATTAGAATACTGAGTAAAAGTCTTAAAGTACCTGATATGAAATAGCCATAAGGTAAACGTACGAAACGTACGAGCCGTAAATCCAAAAAGCAAAACAGGCAGACCTTTTATTTGGTTTGAGCTTTTCTGAAAGGTAACAGTCTTACGGATACAAGAAGAGCTCAGATTTAAAAAAAGAATGTGGATTCTCAAATAGACAAAATAGAATTATGCCTTAATAATGAAGGAATTTAGCCAGTAAACGTAAGCACTTACAATCACAGTCACTTTGCTTTAGAAAAAAACATCCTATAATAGAACCCTATACATAAAAAAAATATGTTGATGAGCTTATCAAAAGTACATGTACAGAACTGCACACAACCTCACTGTAGGAATATGAGGACATCACCACTGATATAACTGTTTTAGAAATCAGTGTGATCATGCCTTTGTAACAAGGACACCTATAACTTGTGAATTTTAAACATAAATTAACAAAACGCATAAGGCATCCGTGTCCTTGGGCTTGCTAGCGTTACGCTGTCATTACTTGAAGTTGAAGAATTTACGGTTCATCTTCAGTAAAAGCTGGTTTTCAAAGTTTCCGGAATCCAGCCTTGCTCTCCTGGGGCTGAAAAGAAGTCCTGCAATGCTGAACAGCCTTTCACATGCAGCTGATGCGGGTAAAGGTGTGCTTAGCCTCAGAGACAGCTTACAGACTGCCGGGAAGGACTTGAGCAACTCCATATGATCAGCTGAACAGGCCAGGTATCCGTCCAGCTGTTTGGAGCCTTCTTGTGCTTGAGACGTCTTCATGGCAGAGAAGAAGTCCTCCTCATCTGATGAACTGGTGCCATCACCTAGCTGCAGAAAAGGGTTCTTCCAGGTGGTCCTTGATGTAGTCCATTCCTGAAATAATAGGGAGATGACAATAGAAATCATGCCGTTATGAGCCTACATGAATCCATCCCCATCCCCCATCTACAGTTGAAGCCAAATTACATTTAAACTCAGTTTTTCACAATTCCTGACATTTAATCATGGTAAAAATTCCCTGTCTTAGGTCAGTTAGGATCATCACTTTATTTTAAGAATGTGAAATGTCAGAATAATAGTAGAGAGAATGATTTATTTCAGCTTTTCTTCCTTTCATCACATTCCCAGTGGGTCAGAAGTTTACATACACTCAATTAGTATTTGGTAGCATTGCCTTTGAATTGTTTAATTTGGGTCATGCGTTTCAGGTAGCCTTCCACAAGCTTGCCACAATAAGTTCGGTGAATTTTGGCCCATTCTTCCTGACAGAGCTGGTGTAACTGAGTCAGGTTTGTAGGCCTCCTTGCTCGCACACGCTTTTTCAGTTCTGCCCACACATTTTCTATAGGCTTGAGGTCAGGGCTTTGTGATGGCCACTCCAATACCTTGACTTTGTTGTCCTTAAGCCATTTTGCCACAACTTTGGAAGAATGCTTGGGGTCATTGTCCATTTGGAAGACCCATTTGCGACCAAGCTTTAACTTCCTGACTGATGTCTTGAGATGTTGCTTCAATATATCCACATAATTTTCCTTCCTCATGATGCCATCTAGTTTGTGAAGTACACCAGTCCCTCCTGCAGCAAAGCTCCCCCACAGCATGATGCTGCCATCCCGGTGCTTCACGGTTGGGATGGTGTTCTTCGGCCCCCTTTTCCTCCAAACATAACGATGGTCATTATGGCCAAACAGTTCTATTTTTGTTTCATCAGACCAGAGGACATTTCTCCAAAAAGTACGATCTTTGTCCCCATGTGCAGTTGCAAACCGTAGTCTGGCTTTTTTATGGCGGTTTTGGAGCAGTGGCTTCTTCCTTGCTGAGCGGCCTTTCCGGTTATGTTGATATAGGACTCGTTTTACTGTGGAAATACACTGCTCAAAAAAATAAAGGGAACACTAAGATAACACATCCTAGATCTGAATGAATGAAATAATCTCATTAAATACTTTTTTCTTTACATAGTTGAATGTGCTGACAACAAAAATCACACAAAAATGATCAATGGAAATCAAATGTATCAACCCATGGAGGTCTGGATTTGGAGTCAAATAGTGTGGAAAACCACACTACAGGCTGATCCAACTTTGATGTAATGTCCTTAAAACCAATCAAAATGAGGCTCAGTAGTGTGTGTGGCCTCCACGTGCCTGTATGACCTCCCTACAACGTCTGGGCATGCTCCTGATGAGGTGGCGGATGGTCTCCTGAGGGATCTCCTCCCAGACCTGGACTAAAGCATCCGCCAACTCCTGGACAGTCTGTGGTGCAACGTGGCGTTGGTGGATGTGCTCAATTGGATTCAGGTCTGGGGAACGGGCGGGCCAGTCCATAGCATCAATGCCTTCCTCTTGCAGGAACTGCTGACACACTCCAGCCACATGAGGTCTAGCATTGTCTTGCATTAGGAGGAACCCAGGGCCAACCGCACCAGCATATGGTCTCACAAGGGGTCTGAGGATCTCATCTCGGTACCTAATGGCAGTCAGGCTACCTCTGGCGAGCACATGGAGGGCTGTGCGGCCCCCCAAAGAAATGCCACCCCACACCATGACTGACCCACCGCCAAACCGGTCATGCTGGAGGATATTGCAGGCAGCAGAACCTTCTCCACGGCGTCTCCAGACTCTGTCACATGTGCTCAGTGTGAACCTGCTTTCATCTGTGAAGAGCACAGGGCGCCAGTGGCGAATTTGCCAATCTTGGTGTTCTCTGGCAAATGCCAATCGTCTTGCATGGTGTTGGGCTGTAAGCACAACCCCCACCTGTGGACGTCGGGCCCTCATACCACCCTCATGGAGTCTGTTTCTGACCGTTTGAGCAGACACATGCACATTTGTGGCCTGCTGGAGGTCATTTTGCAGGGCTCTGGCAGTGCTCCTCCTGCTCCTCCTTGCACAAAGGCGTAGGTAGAGGTCCTGCTGCTGGGTTGTTGCCCTCCTACGGCCTCCTCCACGTCTCCTGATGTACTGGCCTGTCTCCTGGTAGCGCCTCCATGCTCTGGACACTACGCTGACAGACACAGCAAACCTTCTTGCCACAGCTCGCATTGATGTGCCATCCTGGATGAGCTGCACTACCTGAGCCACTTGTGTGGGTTGTAGACTCCGTCTCATGCTACCACTAGAGTGAAAGCACCGCCAGCATTCAAAAGTGACCAAAACATCAGCCAGGAAGCATAGGAACTGAGAAGAGGTCTGTGGTCACCACCTGCAGAACCAGTCCTTTATTGGGGGTGTCTTGCTAATTGCCTATAATTTCCACCTGTTGTCTATTCCATTTGCACAACAGCATGTGACATTTATTGTCAATCAGTGTTGCTTCCTAAGTGGACAGTTTGATGTCACAGAAGTGTGATTGACTTGGAGTTACATTTTGTTGTTTAAGTGTTCCCTTTATTTTTTTGAGCAGTGTAGATACTTTTGTACCTGTTTCCTCCAGCATCTTCACAAGGTCCTTTGCTGTTGTTATGGGATTGATTTGCACTTTTTGCACCAAAGTACGTTAATCTCTAGAAGACAGAACGCATCTCCTTCCTGAGCGGTATGACGGCTGCGTGGTCCCATGGGGTTTATACTTGCATACTCTTGTTTGTACAGATGAACGTGGTACCTTCAGGCGTTTGGAAATTGCTCCCAAGGATGAACCAGACTTGTGGAGGTCTACAATTTAATTTCTGAGGTCTTGGCTGATTTATTTTGATTTCCCATGATGTCAAGCAAAGAGGCACTGAGTTTGAAGGTAGGCCTTGAAATACATCCACAGGTACACCTCCAATTGACTCAAATTATGTAAATTAGCCTATAAGAAGCTTCTAAAGCCATGACATCATTTTCTGGAATTTTCCAAGCTGTTTAAAGGCACAGTCAACTTAGTGTATGTAAACTTCTGACCTACTAGAATTGTGATACAGTGAATTATAAGTGAAATAATCTGTCTGTAAGCAATTGTTGGAAAAATTACTTGTGTCATGCACAAAGTAGATGTCCTAACCGACTTGCCAAAACTATAGTTTGTTAACAAGAAAGTGGTTGAAAAACTAGTTTTAATGACTCCAACCTAAGTGTATGTAAACATCCGACTCAAACTGTATATAAACCTCAAACTGTATATAAACCAAGCAACAGGGCTTAGTAGGCTACCCATTGGACTGAACCACAAAGTCAGGATTGTAGTTTAAATGTGTGGTTCTCAAATTTATGAAGTGTCAAAATGTACACTATACACAGTTGTTTATGAATAATAAAATACTGTTAATTAACCACGTTGTCTTACCCATTCTGATGGTGGCGTCATCCTTTGTCCATGTTGTTTTGAACTTGGGGAGAAGGATTGCAGCTGCGATCAGCTCGGGGTGATGAAACATGTGGCTGAAGCGCTTCTTCAGTCCCAGTTGTAGCGCATCCACCAGAGGCTTACAGTACTTCAGGGACAACTTGATTCGGTCAGGTTTTGTGATCAGCAGGTTGACAGTTGGAAGTAGCCACCCCATCTGGACATTGGTTTCAGCCTGCAGGATGTTGATGATCATGGAGACAGCATACTCTGTGAGGAAGGAGAGTTCAACTGGATTGATTTTATGAAAAAATTAATAATAATAATAATAATAACTGTTTCCTAACCCTATACATTTTACATTTACATTTTAGTCATTTAGCAGACGCTCTTATCCAGAGCGATTTACAGTTAGTGAGTGCATACATTTTTTATACTAAACAAAGGGGACCACTAACCATTTCACCTGATTTAACTACAGTAATCAATGGCTGGATGAGTAGTTGATTAAATGGATCAATGATAGTGTACGGCTACATCATGTGAAACAGTTATTAGTCCCCAAGCAAAGGGTCAGGAAACACTGCAACAGATTTAGACAACATTCAAGACCTTAAATTATGACAAAATAATACATAATCCTTACTTACATTGGAACCTCGAAGTCTGTGCAGAGAACTCTGACGGCCGCCTCTCCTTTGTCTCTGACGATCCTCAGGAGTCTTTCTACAGCCATGAACCAGGAGTTCCACCTTGTAGCAGTCGGGCGCAGCAGCTGGAGGTCGCAAGCATCTTCAACCGTTTCGGCTGCAGGTGTGGATCTTCCGCATTTGTTCCAAAGTGCCAAATGTTGAAAGGGACACTTTTTTGTAAGCCTCACTGGATGTTGCTTTCAGGGCATCGACTGTAGAGTAGGTGGCAAGCACAGCGCTGGTGCTTCGGCAGCTAGTACTCAAAACCATCATCTTCATTCAGAATCGTTGCCACATCAACAAACTCCACTTCTTCACTCTCCCCTTGTTCCTCTTCACCATCTTCCTGTCCTGGCTGAGCTGCTTCACCACCCACTGCTTCCACTGCCTCGTTGGCTGAGCTGCTTCACCACCCACTGCTTCCACTGCCTCGTTGGCTGAGCTGCTTGACCACCCACTGCTTCCACTACCTCGTTGGCTGAGCTGCTTGACCACCCACTGCTTCCACTGCCTCGTTGGCTGAGCTGCTTGACCACCCACTGCTTCCACTGCCTCGTTGGCTGAGCTGCTTCACCATCCACTGCTTCCACTGCCTCGTTGTTTTCATCTTCTCCAAAAACTTGGAAAGCTTTCAAGAAGTTAGAGCCGTTGTCTGTTGCTGTTCTCACAATCTTACCCCGGATTTCAAACTCGGAATGGATGTCATTTAGGGCTCCTGCCAACACATCAAAGGTGTGCGATCCCCTCAACCGTTTACAGGCCAGGGCTGCAGAGCATCTGTTGAGACTGTCAGGGTCTATCCAGTGGGCTGTGACACCAATGAAGCTCCGTCTTCTTGCAGACCAGCAGTCGGTGGTGGCGGCGATGCGGTCAACTCCTCTCATGGCCTCAGTCACCTTCTTCATTTCCGTGGAGGCTTCATCAACCCTGGAGCGCAGTGTGGGCCATGATAAGATATTTGTGTTAGGCTGCAGATCCTGGACAAACTCTCTGAACGGTTCTTGTTCTACAACAGCGAATGGTTGGAGCCCCTGGACCACATACTTCACCACAGCTTTGTCGATGGATTTCTGAGACACTGTCTTCAGTAATGAGCTCTGCTTGATGGTGGAGGGAGTCTTAGGGGCATGTTTTCTCTTCAGTGTGTTTGCCGTCAGTTCTCCATACTTCTTAAGATGGTGTACACGCTTTCTCTTCAGTTCTCCATACTTCTTAAGATGGCGTACACGCTTTCTCTTCAGTTCTCCATACTTCTTAAGATGGCGTACATGCTTTCTCTTCAGTTCTCCATACTTCTTAAGATGGTGTACATGCATTCTCTTCAGTTCTCCATACTTCTTAAGATGGCGTACACGCTTTCTCTTCAGTTCTCCATACTTCTTAAGATGGCGTACACGCTTTCTATTCAGGTCTCCATACTTCTTAAGATGCTTTCTCTGAAATAAGAAGAAAAGGAAAAGAGAGACTGTTACTTAGTAACATAACTACCATCACCAAATACTTAAAGGTAAAGGATCCTAATTTTAAAGCTATAAACAACATTAGTTAAGTGAGAGTTTGTGACCACCATTTAATATTACAATGAGAAAAAAACTATGTTAATTGATCTAGCTAGTAGGTTACGTCAATGACTTAAGTCTACAGTAATTAGCTAGGTAAGAACAACTTTATCAACTAACACAATATATAAAATGGCTAGTAACACCCGAAAGCTAACATTAGTTAGCTAGCTAGCTTGACCAGGTGTTTAGAGAAAAGGTATTTGGCTAGACTAACGTTAGCTGACTAAAATGTGCCCAGATTCGGAAACTACTAGTTCGCTAGCTTGTTAACAAGTTAGCTAGTTAGCTCGCTTTAGCTAACAAAGCTTCCGAATCTGGGCACATTTTAGCCAGCTAAAGTAGGTAGCTACTAGCTAGTGAACTATTTAGGTGTATAGGATTAGCTAGCATCAACTAACACTGCCTGTTGCATTAGCAAATGTGGGCTAGCTAGGTTAGCTAATTAGCATGCTAACGTTATTCTAGCTAGCAAGCTAACAGTAGGCTTACCTCAATGTGGTTTTTTTGGTTCGAAGGAGAGTTCTTGAACGCTAGTATTTCCTGAACTTTTGGTAAACATAACAGACATTTCATCCGGTAGGATGAATCCTTAATTCCGAGAAAATAATTGTTTTATTTTAGATACAGCCAAGGGTGTTCGTCCTCATCAGGAGCTGGTGGTAGAGCGATGTCGTACATGATTGTGCAATTCCGGACACGCTTGGGCAAAGTGCTACTGAGTGGATGACTGTTTTGCAAGTGACAGGCTCCCGGTGCTTGGGGTTCGCACTTTAGGACCCTTGGATTTGCCCAAACTGATGAGGATTGGATCAACTCTGCATGTCGTCGCCTGCTGCATTGCAGAACAAGTTCACCCATGAGTGTGCCGACTGGCCGATGTTGCTTGCATCTTTTTTCCAACATGATTCGTTTTTTTCTTCCAGCTTCAGATTGATTTGATTTCGTAGCAAGTAACGAAGGTGTTAGGGGAAATGTATCGGAGTAAAAGTATACTTTTTTATATTTGTTTATGTAGTGAAGTAAAAGTAAAAGTTGACAGAAATATAAATAGTAAAGTAAGGTACAGATACCCCCCAAAAAACGACTTAAGTACAGTAACGAAGTATTTCTACTTCCTTACTTTACACAACTGCCTGCCACTGGCATTAAACAAAGCATGTGTGTCCATGTATGCTGACGATTTAACCCTATATGCATCAGCAACCACAGCTAATGAAATCACTGCAACCCTAAACAAAGAGTTGCAGTCAGTTTTAGAATGGGTGGCCAGTAATAAACTGGTCCTGAACATCACTAAAACTAAGGGCATTGTATTAGGTACAAATCATTACCCAAATTATAGACCTGAGCTGAATCTGCCTATTGAAGGAGACTAAATTACTTGGTGTTACTGTAGATTGTAAACTGTCATGGTCAAAACATATTGGTTGTAACGATGGGAAGAGGTCTGTCCGTGATAAAGAGATGCTCTGCTTTTTTGACACCACACTTCACAAAGTATGTCCTGCCGGCTTGAGTTTTATCTTATCTTGATTATTGTGCAGTCTTGTGGTCCAGTGCTGCAAAGAAGGACCTAGTTAAGCTGCAGCTGGCCCAAAACAGAGTGGTACGTTTTGCTCTTCATTGTAATCAGAGAGCTAATATAAATACTATGCATGCCAGTCTCTCTTGGCTAAGAGTTGAGGAAAGACTGACTGCGTCGCTTCTTGTTGTTATAAGAACCATTAATGTGTTGGAAATTCCAAATTGTTTGCATAGTCAACTTACACACAGCACTGACACACACACTTACCCCACCAGACATGCCACCAGGGGTCTTTTCACAGTCCCCAGGTCCAGAACAAATTCAAGGAAATGTACAGTATTATACAGAGCCATGATTGCGTGGAACTCCCTTCTATCTCAAATAGTGCAAGTGAACAGCAAACCTGGTTTAAAAAAAAACAAATAAAGTAACACCCCACGGCACGTGACCTACTTTTGGTGTACTGACATGTAACGTGTAACTGACAGATGTAATGTATTTTCCGTTATTTGTTGGACCCCAGTAAGACTAGCTGTCGGATCCTTAAAAAAAATAGAATCAAATGCCTGTCTGTGGTTTCACTGCCTGTGTTTACGAAGGCGTATCATAATAATCATTCAAATTCCCTGGAGTTCCTGCTTATTCCCTCCTTGATTCTGGGAATCTTCCAACTGGGATTTCGGGAAAAACAGGAAATGTATTGAAAGTTCCCAGAATTTTGCAATCATAAGTATTCACCTACCTAGGATTTTTTTTTCACATTTTGCTGCGTTACAAAGTGGGATTGAAATAGATTTAATTGTGATTTTTTTTTTTGTCATTGAGCTACTACATAAAATACTCCACAATGCCAATCCACAATGCCAACGTGAAAAGAAAATTCTATAAATGTTTACTAATTAATAAAAATGTAATAACTAACTTAAGTATTCACCGCCTTTCTATAGGCAAGCTGTGCTTTGTGGTCCTCTGTAGCTCAATTGGTAGAGCATGGCGCTTGTAACGCCAGGGTAGTGGGTTCGATCCCCGGGACCACCCATACGTAAAAATTTATGCGCACATGACTGTAAGTCGCTTTGGATAAAAGCGTCTGCTAAATGGCATATTATTATTATTATTATTAGTTCAGGAGTACAATTTGGCTTAACAAATCACATAATAAGTTACATGGATCCACTCTGTGCGAAATAATACAGGTTGACATAATTATTTTGTGACTACCCCTTCCTCTGTCCTCCATACATACAACATCTGTAAGGTCCCTCAGTCAAGTCTTGAATTTCAAGCATAGATTCAACTACAAAGACCAGGGAGCTTTTCAAAAGCCTCATAAAGGGCAGTGATTGGTAGATGGGTACCAATAACAAATCAGACATTGAATATATTTTTACGCATGGTTAAGTTAATAATTATGCTGTGGATGATGTACTTAACCACCCAGACACATCAAGATACAGTCGTCCTTCTGAACTGAGCTGCAGGACAGGAAGGAAACTGCTCAGGGATGTCACCATGAGGCCATTGGTGATTTTAAAATTGCTACGGAGTGGTGTAAACTATGTTAGCACAGCTGAAAACTGTTGTGCTGATTAAAGAAGCAATAAAACTGGCCTTCTTGAGACTAGTTGAGTATCTGGAGCATCAGCAATTGTGGGTTCGATTACAGGCTCAAAATGGCC
Source organism: Coregonus clupeaformis (assembly GCF_020615455.1). Taxonomy (NCBI): domain Eukaryota; kingdom Metazoa; phylum Chordata; class Actinopteri; order Salmoniformes; family Salmonidae; genus Coregonus; species Coregonus clupeaformis. The sequence continues at coordinate 1,440,695 of NW_025533463.1, forward strand.
AGAAACAAATAACTTTCTTCTGAAACTCGTCAGTCTATTCTTGATCTGAGAAATGAAGGCTATTCCATGCGAGAAATTGCCAAGAAACTGAAGATCTCGTACAACGCTGTGTACTACTCCCTTCACAAAACAGTGCAAACTGGCTCTAACCAGAATAGAAAGAGGAGTGGGAGGCCCCGGTTCACAACTGAGCAAGAGGACAAATACATTAGAGTGTCTAGTTTGAGAAAAAGATGCCTCACAGGTCCTCAACTGGCAGCTTCATTAAATAGTACCCGCAAAACTCCAGTCTCAACGTCAACAGTGAAGAGGCGACTCCGGGATGCTGACCTTCTAGGCAAAGTTGCAAAGAAAAAGCCATAGCTCAGATTGGCCAATAAAAAGAAAATATTAAGATGGGCAAAATAACACAGACACTGGACAGAGGTAGATTGGAAAAAAGTGTTATGGACAGACGAATCAAAGTTTGAGGTGTTCGGATCACAAAGAAGAACATTTGTGAGACGCAGACCAAATGAAAAGATGCTGGAGGAGTGCTTGATGCCATCTGTCAAGCATGGTGGAGGCAATGTGATGGTCTGGGGGTGCTTTGGTGGTGGTAAAGTGGGAGATTTGTACAGGGTAAAAGGGATCTTGAAGAAGGAAGGCTATCACTCCATTTTGCAACGCCATGCCATGTGGACGGCGCTTGATTGGAGCCAATTTCCTCCTACAACAGGACAATGACCCAAAGCACAGCTCCAAACTATGCAATAACTATTTAGGGAAGAAGCAGTCAGCTGGTATTCTGTCTATAATGGAGTGGCCAGCAGTCACCGGATCTCAACCCTATTGATCTGTTGTGGGAGCAGCTTGACCGTATGGTACGTAAGAAGTGCCCATCAAGCCAATCCAACTTGTGGGAGGTGCTTCAGGAAGCATGGGGTGAAATCTCTTCAGATTACCTCAACAAATTGACAACTAGAATGCCAAAGGTCTGCAAGGCTTTAATTGCTGCAAATGGAGGATTCTTTGACGAAAGCAAAGTTTGAAGGACACAATTATTATTTCTATTAAAAACCATTATTTCTAAGCTTGTCAATGACTACATTTCCTATGCATTTTGCTATATTTCCTATTCAAACTCATTTCATGTATGTTTTCATGGAAAACAAGGACATTTCTAAGTGACCCCCAAACTTTTGAACGGTAGTGTAAATCTGCTTGAAATCTATGGAAAGACTTGAAAATTGCTGTCTAGCCACGATCCCCAACACATTGACAGAGCTTTAAGGATGTTGAAAAGAATACTGGGTAAATATTGCACAATCCAGGTGTGCAAAGCTCTAAGCGATTTACCCAAGAAGACTCACAGCTGTTATCGCTGCCAAAGGTGTTTCTAACATGTATTGACTCAGGGGGCTGAACACTTATCTAATTTTACTTCTACTTTGACATTACAGAGTATTTTTGTGTAGATCATTGCCAACAAAATGACAATTTAATCCCACTTTGTAACACAATAAAATGTGAAGAAATCCAAGGGGGGGGTGAATACTTATGATACCGACTGTGCATAACTAATAACAGATGGTCTGATCACCAGTTTCTACCACATATTGCTTAGCATGAGATGAATACCAAGTAATGTATAGCATATCCATGAGACTAAAACATACTGTAAATCATGTCTCCAAAAGTAAGCAGAACCCCCTGCTTTATAAATGATGTAGGTTATTGATCTTGCTTACTTGTCCTGGGCTTTCGAGTTAGCACAGCATCAAAGTTAGTGGTATCAATCTCCCAAGCCAGGATAGGCTTGGTGTTGCTGCAGGACACCCCCTCCATGTCAAAGTCCTCGTCCGAGACCTCCTCTACGCCGTCATGCTGCCCCTGACCCTGGGACAGGTCCACAGTGTTGGACTTCACTAATGGGGCCCCGCTGCCATCCTGCTTGCTGGGGGCCACCTCTCTGGGGGTGCTGCCGGGGGGCCGGTAGAAAGAGGCAGCCTGGTTGAGGAGGGCGTAGTCTGAGCAGACCGTGTAGAACTTCTCTCTGGAGTGAGTGACAGGGCAGGTCCATGGGAGCTGTAGGTCAGCGCTGGAGGCTCTCCGGGCCCTCAGGGAGTCCTGGGTGAGAGTGGTCAGCAGGCCGCGTTGGTCATCCTCTCTGCGAGGGGGTGGGGGTCGCTGGGGCTGGGGCGTAGCCTGGTCGCCGGGCTGACTCCCAGACACATTAGGTCCTAAACTATCCCCAGTGTTAGGCATTGAAGGGAGGACCGGGATGTTGGATGAGAGAATTGTTTGAAGTTGAAGTGGTTTGTCTGTTTAGAGGGGTGGGTTGTCATCTATGCTGCAGAAAGGATAAAAAATGTATATTTATTAAAACTACAAATTGGGTTAAAAAAATATGTGTTTTCTGGCCTATAAAGGTAAAGTGTTGAAAGGCAACTAACAGTCAGTAATTAACAGTCAGTAATTAACAGTCAGTAACTTAACAGTCAGTAACTAACAGTCAGTAATTAACAGTCAGTAACTAACAGAGTTTAAGGTAGGCAGATGGCCATGTTGAGTAATTTAATCTTACCGTCCAAATGTAATCTATGCAGCTGGCTATGCACTCGTATCCCCCATGGACGGTTCGTACATTAAACATTAAGGGGCCATTTTCCCTCCTTAAGTCAATTTAATGGCGGGAAAAAAAACGGGGGAAATTTGCATACATTTTTATGAAACACTATTTTCCACCACCATGCTAAAGTGGCTAATGCTACTTCCTGATGTTGCGTATCGTGTTCAGCCAATCAGACCAGGGGTGAAAAAACTGACTGCTGCAACCTGATTGGCTGAACGTGATATGCAACATCCGGGACTAGCATTAGCTACTCTAGCATGGTGGTGTAAAATGGTGTTTCATAAAGACAGTATGGGGCCTCCCGAGTGGTGCAGCGGTCTAAGGCACTGCATCGCAGTGTTGAGGCCTCACTACAGTCTGGGGTTCGATCCCAGGCTGTGTCACAGCCGGCCGTTACCGGGAGTCCCATAGGGCGGCGCACAATTGGCCCAGCGTCGTCCGGGTTAGGGGAGGGTTTAGCTGGGGGGCTTTCTAGGTACGCCTTGTGGTTGGCTGGGTGCCTGCAAGCTGATTTCAGTCGTCAGTTGAACGGTGTTTCCTCCGACACATTGGTGCGGCTGGCTTCCGGGTTAAGCGAGCAGGTGTTAAGAAGCAGCGCGGCTTGGCGGGTGATGTTTCGGAGGGGGCATGACTCGACCTTCGCCTCTCCCGAGCCCGTTGGGGAGTTGCAGCGATGAGACAAGATCGTAACTACCAATTGGATATCATGAAAGGGGGTAAAATTACACCTTCTCGCCATTAAATCTAGTTTGCAGCCTGAATGGAGAATGTTTTATGTACAAACCGGTCCACTAGGGATAGGTGTATAGCCAACTGCGTTCCCTTTGAAAGGTAAGATGAAACGACTCAATATCGCCATCTGCCGGCCTTTGGGCTAACTTTAAGGCAAGCAGTGATATTAATTCAACCTCATCCTGATCTACAGTAGCATCACCATTTGATAGGGATTATGTATGGAACAAAACACACTTAGGAGTGGCGTAAATGTAAAAACAATTACATTACACGGCCGTTCAATCATAGAGCCAAAGGTAAGAATATTTATTTTGCGTCCACTAGGCTAGACTGCCATCACCATCATCACAGATGACTTGGCCCACCTGTCATCTCAGAAGATGACAGCAAAACATCCAGTAGCATCGGTCACTCTAAAATATGCACGCAATAAATCTGTAAATATGGTACTCATACCTTGCATTGTGTCGTGGATTTTTTACTTGCCAGGTAGCCACATAGTATGGATGTCTTCTGTTGGGATAAATAAGCTGTTGTTCATGGACGTCCTCCTCCTTCCGCTGTTCAGAAATGATAAGCTAAACCATTACGTAACTAGGGGTGTTCAAAGGTAATCTACCACAATATTTTATCACAGCCAGTACTAAATGAACGCTGTTAAAAAACAACAACTGGAACTTTAATATTGTTCAATTTATAGGGATTTCACATTAGTGACCCTATTTCTTCATCATATACACAAAATATTCGGCGTTCACGAAGGGTCATCAACCCCTACCCAGTCATCTGGCTTCCTGCAACCAATCAGAATATGCCCTTTGCCTTGCGGGAGTGGGGTGCACTTGATTTAGCTCGCTGATATGGCAAAAAGATACAGGTCAAATAACACTATTTGACGCGTCAAATAACACTATTCTATTATAGGATGTTGTGTGTGCTGAATTTGAACGTGCAAGACGAGCGCCACCATTACGATCACTGTCAAAGCTGTACAATACTGCGTTGGTAATAAGGTATATTTTGTTCCACCGAATGGGAAAACGTCTGTGTGAGCATTTGAAGTAGATCAGGATAAAATGTTTGCAAATATCTTTGATACGGGTGTTATTAGCAACTTCTGGGGTAGCTAGCTAGCACCAATGCAACCAGCCCTGAACAAAATGCAGTCATTTTCAATATTCTTCGATTTAGGAATCCATGTGAGAAAGTAGCAGCTAGGTAGCCACTTGTTGTTCTCCTATTGCAATAACTAGCTAGCCAGCTACTTAACCCTGTTGCCCAAAACTAACGTTATAAGCAGCCAGCTAGCTTCATCTGGCTAGTATGGTTTGACTGGTGGGGATTTTAACATGGTTTATTATAATGAGACTGAATGATTGCCCCATAGGTCTAACATTGGTGTGAATAAATTGGTGAATTTCTGCCAAAGCCTGGACTTAATTGACATATGGAGAGTTAAAAACCCCTGGAGAGAAACAGTACACATGGAGTCATATAGATCATTCACTACAATCAAGAATTGACTTGTGGGTGATAACCTCTAGTAATAATAATAATAATAATAATAATATGCCATTTAGCAGACGCTTTTATCCAAAGAACGAATGTACAGGACCTTGTGAAGATGCTGGAGGAAACAGGTACAAAAGTATCAATCCACAGTAAAATGAGTCCTATATTGACATAACCTGAAAGGCCGCTCAGCAAGGAAGAAGCCACTGCTCCAAAACCGCCATAAAAAAGCCAGACTATGGTTTGCAACTGCACATGGGGACAAAGATCGTACTTTTTGGAGAAATGTCCTCTGGTCTGATTAAACAAAAATAGAACTGTTTGGCCATAATGACCATCGTTATGTTTGGAGGAAAAAGGGGGTGCTTGCAAGCCGAAGAACACCATCCCAACCGTGAAGCACGGGGGTGGCAGCATCATGCTGTGGGGGTGCTTTGCTGCATGAGGGACTGGTGCACTTCACAAAATAGATGGCATCAAGAGGAAGGAAAATTATGTGGATATATTGAAGCAACATCTCAAGACATCAGTCAGGAAGTTAAAGCTTGGTCGCAAATGGGGTCTTTCAAATGGACAATGACCCCAAGCATACTTCCAAAGTTGTGGCAAAATGGCTTAAGGACAACAAAGTCAAGGTATTGGAGTGGCCATCACAAAGCCCTGACCTCAATTCTATAGAACATCTGTGGGCAGAACTGAAAAAGCGTGTGCGAGCAAGGAGGCCTACAAACCTGCCTCAGCTACACCAGTTCTGTCAGGAGGAATGGGACAAAATTCACTCAACTTATTGTGGGAAGCTTGTGGAAGGCTACCCGAAACGTTTGACCCAAGTTAAACAATTTAACGGCAATGCTACCAAATACTAATTGAGTGTATGTAAACTTCTGACCCACTGGGAATGTGAGAAAGAAATAAAAGTTGAAATAAATCATTCTCTCTACTATTATTCTGACATTTCACATTCTTAAAATAAAGTGATGATCCTAACTGACCTAAGACAGGGAATTTTTACTATGATTAAATGTCAGGAATTGTGAAAAACTGAGTTTAAATGTATTTGGCTAAGGTGTATGTAAACATCCGACTTCAACTGTATATACAGGGGGTACCGATACCGAGTCAACAGGTTAGTTGAGGTAATTTATACATGTAGGTAGGGGTAAAGTGACTATGCATAGATAATAAACAGCAAGTAGCAGCAGTGTAAAAACAGGGGGGGTGTCAATGTAAATAGTCCGGGTGGCCATTTGATTAATTGTTCAGCAGTCGTATGGCTTGAGGGTAGAAGCTGTTAAGGAGCCTTTTGGACCTAGACTTGGCGCTCCGGTACCGCTTGCCGTGCGGTAGCAGAGAGATCAGTCTATGACTTGGGTGACTGGAGTCTTTGACAATTTTTTGGGCCTTCCTCTGACACCGCCTAGTATATACACTACCAGTAAAAAGTTTGGACACACCTACTCATTTGAGGGTTTTTCTTTATTTTTACTATTTTCTGCATTGTAGAATAATAGTGAAGACATCAAAACTATGAAAAACACAGGTCATCTGATGCAGCACTCCATCACTCTCCTTCTTGGTAAAATAGTCCTTACACAGCCTGGAGGTGTGTTGGGTCATTGTCCTGTTGAAAAACAAATGATTCCATATGTGTTATTTCAGAGCTTTGATGTCTCCACTATTATTCTACAATGTAGAAAATAGTAAAAATAAAGAAAAACCCTTGAATGAGTAGGTGTGTCCAAACTTTTTACTGGTAGTGTATATACTAGGCGGTGTCAGAGGAAGGCCCAAAAAATTGTGACGTGCCGGGGAAGCTGTGAAGAACTGGGGAAGCTGTGAAGTGCCGGGGAAGCTGTGAAGCACTGGGGAAGCTGTGAAACCAGCTGTAGCCTATTGCCTGATTGTGTTCATGAGTCTTTTGTTATAGAATGTGAAACAATGTTGTGTATGTTAACTTTTGCCTGATTGTGTTCATGAGTCTGTTGTTAAAGAATGTGGAACAATGTTGTGTATGTTTACTGCTTTTCATTAAATCATGTACAGCAATAAATATTGTATATACTGTACATTCGTTCATATGGGCAGAATATTGTATATATAGTCTACAGAAATTGGTTTAGTTATGGCCTAAAATAAATGTGTTCATATGGGCAGAATATTGTATAGAAATGTGTTTATATGGGAAACATATTGTATATACATTCGTTCATATGGTTATATAAAGGCTGAAGGCTAAAAACAGCCTATACTATGTACATTATTTTCATTTTAAATAATGTATTTTCATTTTATCTAGTTACACCATCCATTAACACCAACCATTCACTATACAACATTTATTTATCAACGAAAAAGCTTAGCAAAATCCCAAAAATGATGGGTCCAAAAATAAGTAGGACTAAAACATTTATTTCAAATAAGCAAAAAATACCAAACAATAAGATTAGGCTACATGACAATACAGTGGCCGTAAAAACAAGTTCAGAAACAAATCTTCCCAGAATGTGCTTCAATGTTCTGGTCTCATAAGGATGTTGGTGTCATTGAAAAGGTTGTAACTGATGTCATGAAGAAGTGTCCAAGTAGGTTTAGGTGATCATTTTTCTCAGATTGATTTTGGAGTGTTCACAACTGCAACTTGAAAGTGTAGGCAACGCTCTTCAGGTAAGACTCCAGCCGTTTAGTTGTGGTGTACTTCTGGACCAGTGACTTCAGATCCTTCTGTTGCCAGCGGTAGCGGGGTCTTTGTGTTCCAGCCTGGTCTCATAAACTAGACGTAACATAGTAAAAGTACATCCGGGACACTCAAATTAGCATGATATTGTCACGATCGTCTGAGGAAGCGGACCAATACGCAGCGCGTTGAGTGAACATGATGACTTTATTTAATCAAAGCAACCACGAAAACAAATAAACGAATGACGATAGTGAAGTCCACAGTGACAAATGACTGTACAGGAACAAAAACCCACAAACACACAGTGAAACCACAACAGTTTAAATATGGCTCCCAATCAGAGATAACGAGCCGACAGCTGACACTCGTTACCTCCGATTGGGAGTCATATGACTAATCACCAAACATAGAAATGAACAACTAGAAACCAACATAGAAATACACCCAAAAGAAAATGAACAACCCTGGCTCAATAATCAAAGTCCATGGAGCCAGAGTGTCACAGTACCCCCCCCTAAAGGTGCGAACTCCGGGCGCACCAACATACAGTCTAGGGGAGGGTCTGGGTGGGCGTCTGTCCATGGTGGCGGCTCTGGCACTGGTCGTGGTCCCCACCCCACCATAGTCACTACCCGCTTACGTAGCCTCCTCCAAATGACCACCCCCCAACTAAACCCCACAGGATTAAGGGACAGCCCTGGACTAAGAGGCATCACCGGACTCAGGGGCAGCACCGGACTAAGGGGCAGCACCGGGCTAAGGGGCAGCACCGGGCTAAGGGGCAGCACCGGACTAAGGGGCAGCACCGGACTGAATGGCGGATCCTGGCTGGCTGGCTCTGGCGGATCCTGGCTGGACGGCTCTGGCGGATCCTTGCTGGGCGGCTCTGGCGGATCCTGGCTGGACGGCTCTGGCGGATCCTGGCTGGACGCGGCTCATGGCTGGCTGACGGATCTGGCTGCTCATGGCTGGCTGACGGATCTGGCTGCTCATGGCTGGCTGACGGACCTGGCTGCTCATGGCTGGCTGACGGATCTGGCTGCTCATGGCTGGCTGACGGATCTGGCTGATCCTGTCTGGCGGAAGGCTCTGGCTGATCCTGTCTGGCGGAAGGCTCTGGCTGATCCTGTCTGGCGGAAGGCTCTGGCTGATCCTGTCTGGCGGAAGGCTCTGGCTGATCCTGTCTGGCGGAAGGCTCTGGCTGATCCCTGTCTGGCGGAAGGCTCTAGCGGCTCCTGTCTGGCGGGAAGGCTCTAGCGGCTCCCGGTCTGGCGGACGGCTCTGAAGGCTCATGGCAGACGGGCGGCTTTGCAGGTTCAGTACAGACGGGCGCTTTAGCGCCGTTGGGCAGACGGGCAGTTCAAGCGCCGTTGGGCAGACGGGCAGTTCAGGCGCCCGTTGGGCAGACGGGCAGTCCAGGCGCCGTTGGGCAGACCGGGCAGTTCAGGCGCCGTTGGGCAGACGGGCAGTTCAGGCGCCGTTGGGCAGACGGGCAGTTCAGGCGCCGTTGGGCAGACGGGCAGTTCAGGCGCCGTTGGCAGACGGCAGACTCTGGCCGTCTGAGGCGCACCTTAGGCCTGGCGCGTAGTGCCGGAACTGGAGGTACCGGGCTGAGGACACGCATCTCAGGGCTAGTGCGGGAGAAGGAACAGGCCGGACCGGGCTGGCGACGCGCACCGTAGACTTGGTGCGGGTGGCAGGAACAGGCCGGACCGGGCTGGCGACGCGCACCGTCAGTTTGGTGCGAGTGGCAGGAACAGGCCAGGTCGGGCTGGCGACGCGCACCGTAGACTTGGTGCGGGTGGCAGGAACAGGCCGGGCAGGGCTGTCGACGCACACCGTATCCTCTGTGCGTGGAGCAGGAACAGGCCGGGCTGGGCTGGCGACGCACACCGTAGGTTCTGTGCGTGGAGCAGGAACAGGCCGGGCTGGGCTGGCGACGCACACCGTGGGCTTGGTGCGTGGAGCAGGAACAGGCCGGGCAGGGCTGTCGACGCACACCGTATCCTTGGTGCGTGGAACAGGAACAGGCCGGGCAGGGCTGTCGACGCACACCGTATCCTTGGTGCGTGGAGCAGGAACAGGCCGGGCTGGGCTGGCGACGCACACCGTAGGTTCTGTGCGTGGAGCAGGAACAGGCCGGGCTGGGCTGGCGACGCACACCGTGGGCTTGATGCGTGGAGTAGGAACAGGCCGGTCCGTACTGGGAACACACACCACTGGCTTTAACTGGGGATCAGGAACGGGCCGGACCGGACTGGTAACACACATCAGTCTCTCACGCCGTGCCGCAACAACTTCCCTTCCTCTACTCGCCAATGGCTCCCGTAATCCGATAGCCTTCTCTCCACGACTCCCTGTGGCCGCCTCCCTGCTGCCCAGCCGCCCAAGCCATGTGCCCCCCAAAAAACTTTTTGGGGTTGCCTCTCGTCCTTCCAACGATGATGGCCCTGCTGACGCCGTTGCTCCTCTCTCGCCAGGGCCTTGATCTTCCCCCAAGGTCCCTTGCCCCCGAGCATGTCCTCCCAGGACCACGATTTGCCCACCTGGGCCATCGCCAGCCTCTCGATCTCCTTACCCGGCGCCTCCTCCCATGTCCAGCTGTCTTGCTCCTGGACACGCTGCTTGGTCCTTTTACGGTGGGTTTTTCTGTCACGATCGTCTGAGGAAGCGGACCAATACGCAGCGCGTTGAGTGAACATGATGACTTTATTTAATCAAAGCAACCACGAAAACAAATAAACGAATGACGATAGTGAAGTCCACAGTGACAAATGACTGTACAGGAACAAAAACCCACAAACACACAGTGAAACCACAACAGTTTAAATATGGCTCCCAATCAGAGATAACGAGCCGACAGCTGACACTCGTTACCTCCGATTGGGAGTCATATGACTAATCACCAAACATAGAAATGAACAACTAGAAACCAACATAGAAATACACCCAAAAGAAAATGAACAACCCTGGCTCAATAATCAAAGTCCATGGAGCCAGAGTGTCACAGATATGTTTAGTTTGGTTTGGTTCCATAAGACATATGGTTACTTATATACAGTGGCGATTTTAGCATGTGAATCTTGGTGGGGCCAAAAAAAATGAATATATTTTGATGCATGCCAGCAAAGCCACTACACAACACAACACAACACTAAACAATACATTAATTGCACTATAACGGTGACAAATGGTGTCCACAAAACTGTTAGGGCCTCCATAAAGCTGTCCCAACAACAGAGATTTATTTTCAGCACCATGGAGTGAATCCTTTGCCACTGCTACACCTGGCTATCAGTGGAGCCTTGTCTGGCAGCGAAACAGTTCATTCAGCCTCATTTACTGCCTTTAAAAAAAACACAGCTGATACGGCTGACTTGCTTAAACAAATGTGGTTTTTACTGACAATTGAGATGTACAAACTATGGGATAAGGGGACGACGAGTGGATAAGAGGCAATCCGTAATTTCGATTAAGACATTAATGAGCGAGCTAGGACGGACGTAGTCAATACGACTATTTGTTCATCACTTTTGAAATGTACAGCGACAGAATTCAGAACATGGGCCGTTCTTACAGTGTTCTCCCTGTACACCAAGTCAGAACTGTAGGATAAATAAAGGGGGCATATAAGCAGACAATCAAAGCTCTTACAATATTCGATGATTACATTTCTCTAAAACAGGCTATAGTTGTTTTGAGTTCAGCAGAAGTCGTGCTGGATTGACAGCATGGCCAATGTTGAATGTTTATCCTTTTAAGCTTGGAAAAGAGGCCCTTAAACCCAGACTTGGACCACACACCCACTCCACTGAACAGCAGGCTAGTGATTGCTTTGCAATGATTGAAGTTAGCCACTGATTCCTTCCAAACCACTCATTGTTGAATTTGCGATTTCCAACTTGTTGTGTAATATTTATGCAGGCACCGATACATTTGATCTATAATTTCTCTTCATTATTTATCTTCATATGACAAGGGTTGAGGAGGATTTGCCAGTAGATTGTTGACTTGATTCATGATGATGACTGCTAGCTAAGATTTTGAAAGTATGGCATTGACATGATCAGTCCATTCAAAGCTACAGTAGATTCAACGTGATTTTATGTCATTTTATCTGTGGCCAATGACCTTGAGCCTTCTTGGATGGGCACTTCTAATGTAACTCTATGGCAGCACCCAAGGGGCTTGAATTTTCGAGCTCTACCCATAGATTTTGCGGTGACGTAGTGTCCCCCATGAGTGACAGAACACTGAGCCAATCACGGCGCAACTAGAGAACATCACCAACCCCTACGCTCTGTATTTTCCGCTGGCTGCCCCACCACCACCACCACAGAAAGCACTGAGCTAGGCTGAAACACCTGCGTTTTGGAGCTGCCTTACTCAAGAAAGCAAAAAAGAGACCAGGTTTGTATGCGGCTTGTTCATTATATATATATATATTTTTTTTTTTTAACAGGTGGGATATGAAAAGCCAAAGATAGCAAACATAACAAATACAACTGTTTATTATGGATTGTCATGACATTAAGTTGGCATAGCTACTCAGTGTATGGATTCTCATGACATTAAGCTGGCATAGCTACTCAGTGTATGGATTGTCATGACATTAAGTTGGCATAGCTACTCAGTGTATGGATTGTCATGACATTAAGTTGGCATAGCTACTCCCGAGTGGCGCAGTGGTCTAAGGCACTGCATCGCAGTGCTAGCTGTGCCACTAGAGATCCTGGTTCAAATCCAGGCTCTGTCGTAGCCGGCCGTGACCGGGAGACCCATGGGGCGGCGCACAATTGGCCTAGCGTCGTCTAGGGTAGGGGAGGGAATGGCCGGCAGGGGATGTAGCTCAGTTGATAGAGCATGGCGTTTGCAACGCCAGGGTTGTGGGTTCGATTCCCACGGGGGGTATGAAAAAATAAAAAAATAGTAATGTATGCACTAACTGTAAGTCGCTCTGGATAAGAGCGTCTGCTAAAACACTAAAATGTAAAATGTACACAGTGTATGTGAATTGACTCTCTCTACTCACACACTTACATGTTGATGGCGTCTCTCCGTGTGACGCCGTTGATGGCCTCTCTCCGTGTGACGCCGTTGATGGCGTCTCTCCGTGTGACGCCGTTGATGGCCTCTCTCCATGTGACGCCGTTGATGGCCTCTCTCCGTGTGACGCCGTTGATGGCCTCTCTCCGTGTGACGCCGTTGATGGCGTCTCTCCGTGTGACGCCGTTGATGGCGTCTCTCCGTGTGACGCCGTGATGGCATCTCTCCGTGTGACGCCCGTTGATGGCCTCTCTCCGTGTACGCCCGTTGATGGCGTCTCTCCGTGTGACGCCGTTGATGGCCTCTCTCCGTGTGACGGCGTTGATGGCGTCTCTCCGTGTGACGCCGTTGATGGCCTCTCTCCGTGTGACGCCGTTGATGGCCTCTCTCCGTGTGATTTGGGCTTAATGTGTACAGGATGAAGAACAGTTTCTCAAACTATCTAAGGCTCTGGACTCTGGTCTGCCCAAGAAGTGAGGGTAAACTGTAGAGATATTCTCTGCTATCCACTTTGTTTTAATTATTATTTTGGGTGTAGGGGAGGGTCACTTGTTTTTTTTCAAGTGTTCAGGGAGGGTTTAGGTAAAATACATCTAGCTGAAGGGAGGGCCATCCGTTTTCAATTCAGAGAGGTCCGGTTTTCTCTATATAACCCTTATTATAAATAACATTCAGTCCCTAATGGTCAGGATAAAAAGATGCATATATACGATGCTGCTAAACCAGCCTTGATAAAGAGGAGGGGAGGCTATGCTTGTTTAAAATAAAATTTAATAAAATTAAATGGGGGCAATTGTTTTTTAAATGTTTCTAAATACGAGATTCACCGGCACAAAAGGCACATCTCTCTTTCTATGGACACTCTGCGTCATGGCTTGATAGGCTGCGCGTCCGTTCTCAAAATCCATGCCATTATCAACTGCATTACCATTAAGACCTGCTTTTTGTGGGTCTTAAATCTCCCATTAGCGCTTCATAAAACTTTTGCTCTTGTTTTTGAGGACACACCTCAAATTTTGCCACCGCTCCCACCTCAGCACAAGTGACCTGATGTTAGACAGGTAAATGGCTGAACCTGTCGTTAGGGCTGAAAAATGACAGCACACCAGATTTTAACATGAGGAAATTGCAAACTGACATGCGTTTGACAGCCCTATGTCTTTTGATTTTAATGCAAGTGCAAAGGTGAAAGGTCACCTTTCTTCACCTGTTGACTGGTCCCATGGGATTCTCTCCGTAGAAGACCATGTGAGACTACAGTACGAACCAACAACGTATACAGGAGTCCCTAATTGTTTGTCCTCTGGTGTTTAACCTCTGGCGTTTAACCTCTGTGCTGATGATGTTTGTTGTGAACCACCGCCAGCCAACCAGGACCATTCTGGAGCAGATGAGGCTGTGGGCTCTGGTACCCGTCATGAAGCTGACTCCTTCCTGAATGAGCTGGACCAGCAGGGAGGTTCCACTGCTATCATCCCCAGAGACCTCTGTCCCCCCCCAACACTATGAGGTTAACCAATGGATAATTCCTCACACCCAGATCAATTGACCACTTTATTCAAAATGTATAGTAAGTTTTAGGCTGGTGTTTATTAGACATGTGTTTGTCCAGGGATAGGCTCAATCTAGTCTGGTAAACTGGTGCACACAGTATCACTGCAGTCACAAGATAGTACATAAAAATGTTTTTTTTCTCCCAAATTCACTTCCTGACTTTCCCCTGAAGAGTGATGACCTTTATCTTCTGAAGTGTGTCAGAGAGGTGAGAGACCTGGAGAGGGACCGACCCCACCAGGGTCCCTGGAGACCCCAGTCACAGCAGCAGGGGCCTGACACCCCATCCTGTCTCTAGACCCAGCCTGAACCTGAAGCAGCAGGGGCCTGACACCCCATCCTGTCTCTAGACCCAGCCTGAACCTGAAGCAGCAGGGGCCTGACCCCCATCCTGTCTCTAGACCCAGCCTGAACCTGAAGCAGCAGGGGCCTGACCCCCATCCTCAAGACATACAGGTCATTACACCTAATCAGTAATTACCAGACACAATGTTATATATTTTTTATCATAAAGACCAGATCATTTCTGCGTACAGGGCGATGTAGTTTCAAATGTGTATTCACAAGAGCACAGCTATTTCTGAAGGACACACAAAGGCCAGCTTTCTGAGAGTCCTGCCCAGGCAGGTGACTGCCCGTGACCAGGAACCTCTCCTCAGGGACCCAGCCCCCTCCCTCCCCTCCCTGTCCTGGAGGCGATCAGAGACACAGCAACTCTTTCAGACGAATACCGACAAGCAAAACCACATCCTCCAAAGTGGGTGTATATACAGATATGTCTGTCCATTGTGCATAAAGAGTATACATCTGTTTCTCACTTAGAGATGCGTTAGAAAGGTTTTGTATCATTTCAGCCAGTAGTTTTGAACGTAGCGCTCACGAGCCAATCGTGGACAACGTCGTCCATATCATAGGATATGTTCCCCTTCATATGATGTTACCAATCCCAGTTCATACAATATGTTATGAATTTGTAAGCGCTTAAGATCCCGTGAAACTCTTTAATCTCATCTGGAAACCTTACACAACTTTATTTTTATGTCAAGTGGAGAGATTTAGAGAGACCGGAGGAGGGTTTAAAGAGAACAGTACAGTCCCTGACCAATCAGGGAAGAGTCATTGTCAGTAATGAGACTGGTCTTCTATACTGACTTTACAGATGAGCTGAATGACGTCCAGGTTATAAAACACTGTTGGGGCTCCTAGTACTGATTATTAAGAGTGCTTATGTTTGATTAGCAGACCCTGTTGAACGTTAATGAGTTTGCTATAAGTGTAATTGTGTTGATTACATACAGAATGACGGTGACTGTCCTCTCCTGTTTTCTGAGTGTTGCAATCAAGGACAGATGATTTTTACGCGCTACGAGCTTCAGCACTCAGCGGTCCCGTTCTGTGAGCTTGTGTGGCCTACCACTTCACAAGAACAGCACTTACAGTTGACCGGGGCAGCTCTAGCAGGGCAGAAATTTGATGAACTGACTTGTTGGAAAGGTTGCATCCTATGACGGTGCCACGTTGAAAGTCACTGAGCTCTTCAGTACGGCCATTCTACTGCCAATGTCTGTCTATGGAGATTCCATGGCTGTGTGCTTGATTTTATACACCTGTCAGCAACGGGTGTGGCTGAAATCGCCGAATCCACTGATTTCTAGGGGTGTCCACATACTGCTGTATAGCTAGTGTAACTACTGCAGACCTCTCATTCAGCTCGGGCAGAAACGGAGCAGAGGCCAGAGGTGTGTTTAAACAATACATGAGTATGTTGAGAGCTGATGGCCGTGTGGGTTGGAGCACACACCACTCTATCCTCAACGGATTGGAGAGATGACAAAAGATGCTGCCATGGTAACTCAGCAGTAATAAGCATTGAATTAATTTCTGTTGTTCTCCTGAGAACACAACAGGAGAGGTAAAACATACCCACCTCCAGGTGCTCCACAGCATGGGTCATGTGATAACTGGATGTCTGTGGGTTCTTCCCCTGGTCCACATCAGTAGCAGCACACTGTACAGTATGCTTCTGACTCTGGTCAGTCCTCTGGTCAGTCCTCTGGTCAGTCCTCTGGTCAGTCCTCTGGTCAGTCCTCTGGTCAGTCCTCTGGTCAGTCCTCTGGTCAGTCCTCTGGTCAGTCCTCTGGTCAGTACCCTGGTTAATTCTCTGGTCAGTCTTCTGGTCACTCCTCTTTTGACTTCTTCTGAGTAAGATATTTCAGTACTCTTTCCGCCCCTGCCATTTTCCCAATTTGCGATTGAAGTAGTGTCACAGTGTGTTTATTTTAAAATGGCAAAATATAGTTTTTTTTTTCACGGGGGCCCCGTGTAGCTCAGTTTGGTAGAGCATGGCGCTTGCAACGCCAGGGTTGTGGGTTCGATTCCCACGGGGGGGCAGTATGAAAAAAAATAAGAGCGTCTGCTAAATGACTAAAATGTAAATCTAAAATGTGATTACATGAAGCTGCTCCAATATGATTGCAGATATTGTTGTAGGGATTTTGAATTAGTGGTTGATAGACTCCTGTGTAATAATTACTCTGCTCTTCTTGGCTGAGATTGGAAGCTTTCTATTGGTGAAGAGGTTGGAAATCCAATCTGTAATCAAGCAGAGTATCACAAGCCTCTCTTATAGACACACACACACACACACACACACACACACACACACACA